>NW_015160208.1:74592-98144 GCF_001447785.1 Gekko japonicus
AGGGAAAACTTGTGAGTGAAGCTGTCCTTACTGTGTAGATAGGTGGGCAGGTTAGGGGGTGGGGAATGGTATTTGAATAAAATCCTGAAGAATCACAGGCACTCTGCTGTCACCTTGTTCTTCTGAGGTTATTGATTTGTTTGGTTTTAAGTTTTTACACCCCTTGGGCTCAGCTGTTTAGCAGCATCTCAACTGTTGAGATGCTGATGGGCCTTGTTCTTTTTGTGCCATTTAAACCTCCTTTCTTCCTGAATTAGCTTTTTCTTCACAGGTCTGTGATGATCCTCTCTTCAGTCTACGTTTGCAGGATAACGGTCGTTTTATTGGCTGTGGTTCCAAATTAGGTACAGTGACACTGTTGGAAGTTTCTTCTGGCCTGTGCACTTTGCAGCGGAATGAGAAAAACCTGGCTTCAGCAGTGAGTGGTAACTCTTGCCTCCAGCTCTTTTCATTGGGTATTACCACATCTTCTTACCAGTGTCAAGATGAATGAGTCTGAGGGGTTAAAATTGCAGGACAGCCTGCTAATGTATTTGCAATGCTCAGAGAGATCTGTTTATCCAACTTTTGCTCCTAAGAACACAACATTAATGCCCCTTTTCCCCTCTGTTTCATACCCACTATCTTTTCTAGTTAGCTTATAACTCAGTGCACTGTTTTGTTACATGGGTTACGGATATCCTTCCCTGAGGAAACACTTGTATAACGATTTCTTGGTCCTAAACAACATACAATATCGTTGCTTGGAAAATGTTATTTTCCCACCTTCTGGCTTGATTATTAGTACTATGTGGAATGTGGATAGTGTCAGTGTCTTCACTAGTAGTGACAGATACAAATCCCAACTCATCCAGTTGCCAGTTTGTGAACTTTTAAGAAGTTTTGCATATTTTCTGTTTTAAAAATCTTATTAATTCTTCATGTTCTTATCCTGTCTTTCTCCGCTGTGCTCCAAATGGCAAATATGGGATTGTCCAGGTTTTTTTCCTCACAGCAATCCAGTAAGGTAGTTTAGGTTGAGAGATACAGTGATTGGTCCATCATCACCTAATGAGCTTGCTAGCTGAGCATGCGTTTGAACACAGATCTCCTACATCCAGGGCCTGGTGTACTCATGGTGTATGTGGGAAGTGGGAATTTTGTCTTGTGGGATTCCAAGTGACAAGTGTCAGATCTAAATTAGGTTGCAACATTTACCCATGCACTGTTAACATGCCAGCAATCCAATGCAGACACAATGTGAAATGGGTAAGTTTATTTCTACATGCCAAGAGACCAATTTAAAGAAAGCCTAAATCCAACTCTCCAGTCACTCCACTGTTAGCAGTTAGACCCCGCTTCTTGCTGAGGGGCAGTTTATAGCTTAGAGAAGCAGAAATACCCTTCTTAAAATATCATCTCGAAAATCATAAGTACAGGACACTGCTTGGCCCAAAATGAAACCAAATGGATGCCAGCCAGGAACAATCCTGGGTAAGTATTTTGGAAGGTAAGTGTGACTGATTGCCTACTGTCCCCTCCACACCCTGGAGAGATGCATAATTTAGGACAATGGGTCTCTCAAAACCTATTTACTCATCCTTGGACTAATCTCATCAAGTCCAACCTTCCTTCCTCTGCACCCACTTACCCTAATTAAGCGATAGTTAAGCAACACTTAATTCTATTCACCTAAACCATTAACAATTCCTGCCAGGTATCAAACCTCTCACATATCATTGTCCACCTCAGAAAAGCCCATTAAATTATTGGGTTTTTTGGCAAATGTGTCATACCTGCCAGAGGACACATTTTGTCCTATATCAGAAGCACTCTGCTTCCCAGCAGTGTGTGTTTGTGTGTCTGTGTGTGTGTGTGCACGCGCACGCCCTTGGATCCTCCACATATACCCCCACTTTGCTGGGCTTTCTTCTCTTCATGAAGCACTGGCCATTTTGCTGCTTCTGCAGACCTTTCCTCAAGGCTGGTAATTATCACCCTTCCCTAAGACCTCTCTCCCCTCTCCTCCCTATGTTTCTCTTAGTTAGTTCTCATATGTGTGCTTGTTGTGTGCATTTTGTTTTATTCTTTCTCTTTTTAATAAAAACCTTTCCAGTTGAACATCTGCCTGGTTTATTTTGAGAGTTCTCTTAAGGAAAAAAATCCCCATAAACATAGGTGGAGAATCTCAGTTACCTCCTCTCACTCTGTCTCCTTTTAAGCTCATTCCCCCAACTAATTAGGAGACCACCTATTTGGGTAACACCACCTCACTGGTTTTCCTTTGTGTAACACAAATGTGGGAACACAAGCTAGGCTGTCCTGTTCTCCCACATCAGTGTTCTTCTTGCAAGAGGAAAATACAGAATTTTTCCTTTGTCCTTTGCCCTAGAAGACCTGGGAGTGTTGCTGTCCCCCCCCCCCATCTATTTACTTCAATGAAACAAAACATTAACAGCTGGAGAGCTAAATGTATAAGGGAAATGTCTTTCAGTAGCAATACTCCTTTATACTCAAGCCATATTTCTCACAGAGGTAAATTACATGATACGTTTGGTCACTTGTTTATACTAGGTTGCACATGAGGTATCTGTGTACACGGAACAGAAAAATCGGCAAAATAACACGCGCGCCCCCGGTGTGGTTTTCGTGCAAGAGAACTGCTTGGGGAAGGCAAGAGCCCTTCTTCCCTCTGCAGTGCTGTTGCCAGCCTGTTTGTGCTCTCCTGTGGGGGTTTTTTTTTAATAGAAGCAGATTGCTGCATCTGCAGTGTGACTGCTGGGAACACAGGCAAACTAGTGTAAACAAGTGACCAAACATATTGTGCAGTTTGCTTTGTAGTGAAGTTTTTTTTAATGAATAACTTTTTATTAAGTTTTTTAAATGCACACGGATGAGGAAGGGGAAAGGGGAAGGGGCATGGGAAAGAACAAAAGTAATGATTTTCTGCATGTAACTTTCCTCTACTTGTCATTTCATGTACTATACAGATAAACTGTGAGGTTTAAAAGTTCATAAAGTCTTCTTAATATTACAATATTAGAAAGTTCATATCTTTGTATTTCTCTCTTATCCAATTATAAAATGGAGTCCATAGTCCATCAAAGTCTTCTTCCATTTGCCCTTTTAACATCGAGGTCAATTTATCCCTTTCTGCACTTCCCATAATCTTTGCTATTAGATCATGTTCAGAAGGTGTTGATGGAAGTTTCCAGTAAGTTGCAAATAAAATTGTAGCTGCAGTTACTACATGGATTATAAAATAGCTTTGATTTTTGTCAAAATTCTCTGGTATACAATTCAATAAGAACAATTCTGGTTGAAAAGGTACTGAAATCTGCAAAACTGTCTGTATAAGAGTATATACCATAACCCAAAACTTACACACTATATCACATGTCCACTACATATGATAAAATGTACCCACATGTTTTTTACACTTCCAACAATTATTTGACATATTTTTATACATTTTATCCAGTCTGTCTGGTGTTAAATGCCATCTGTAAAACATCTTATACAGATTCTCTTTACATGCCACCAATTTAATTATTTTCACTTTCCATAGTTTACTCCACTATGTAAGATCAATGTTATAACCCAGATTTTGCATCCATTTCACCATACAGTCTTTAACCACTTCATCTTCCATTTTCATTTGCATTAAGAATACATACATTTTCTTAATCAGCTTATTATTAGATGTACACAACAACTTCTCAAATACACTTTGTTCAGAATAGAAACCATCTTTAGCATATCTAGATTCAGTTTGGGCCCTTGTCCACCAGTCCAGGCTAATCACTTCCTTTATTGATTCTTCCTTTGTTTTTAAAAGTCCTTTATCATATAAAAGTCTTCATACCTAAAAATTCTGTCTGAGGGGATTAAACTTGGTAGTGAGAAGCAGGGGTTGTTTCGTAGAAAAAGAGCTAGGCAAACTCATTAGCATAACTCATTAGCATATGCCACACCCCCTGACATCACCGGAAGTGTCATAAGGCCACTCTCCTCCTGGCTGAATGAGGGCCGGAAGTGGGGTGGCCAGAAGCAGGGGGCAGGGCTTCGTCGTCTGCCCCCCCACACCTCACCTGGGGGAACGGCGATTCCCCGCGAATCGACCTCTGGTGAGAAGGCTTCCAGGGGTGATTTCCAGGATTGGAATTTTAGAGCATACCAAAGGTAAGATTTTCCCCCAAGTTGTTAATAGGGATTTCCTTTTCAGATGATTTTTAACTTTGTAGTGAGTTGTTTGACACATGTCCCCAAAAGGAACTGTGAAGGCCCTTATGAACAGGTGGAGGCAGTTCAAGGGAAACAAAGTATCTGGCCCTCTCTTTGGCTGCAAGGGAGGGGAAAGAAACAAGCAGTGATGAATGACAGGGAGACTGAAGGCCTTAACTACAGATTACATTTTTCCCGAGACATCCCCAGGTTGGGTGGAGAGGCATGTTCTGAAGTCCTGCACTTCTCAGGAAGGCATGAGTCCCATTTGCATTGGAAGTGTGGAGACAGGAAGCTTAAATCTTCCCCGCTCCATTTCCCTGACCTGGAACAGCCCCCTGGGGAGTTCATGCTTAGTGATCAGATACATGTTACATTTCCTAAATAGGGCAAACAGTTGTCCTCCCCCATGCAGCCATTTCAGGTCAGGAAAATTATACTAAAAGAAGGTCTAAGTCCCCTCTCTTCACGCACTGCAGTGCTGATCCAAATTAGGCCTCCACGTACCTGGGAAACATGGGCCATCAGGACTTTCAGCTGTAACTTCTGTGTATCCTAGATGTTTGAGCGGGAGACAAAGCGGGAAAAGATTCTGGAGGCCCGGCACCGTGAAATGCGGCTCAAGGAGCGAACCAAAACAGAGGGCAAGGAGGAAGAGGTCAAGGAAGAACCAGAGGAAGAAAAGCCTGAGGAAGTCCTAGCCCGAGTCCAGAAAGAGTTCTTTGATGTAATTGAAAACGAGCTCAAGCGCAGAGAGCGAGGTCGAGCTAAATCAGTGGTAGGCCAGGTAAGGGGGCCGCTGACAGGGGGAGAAGGAAATTCCAGTGACATGCTTCTGAAACTCCATTTCATAGTCAGAGCAGGAGAATGGAGAATGTAATGGCTAGATCTGCTCCTTAGGTACAATATGAGGCCAAGGGAGATATTCTAATGGCAAGGCAAGTTTATGCAAACTGCATTAGGTCTTTGCATCTCTATGAAAGGAGCATCCTAACTCTTTTCAGGATTGCAGCCATATTTTCTAGTGATCATCTTGTGAGGTTAAAGGGTCCCATTAAACTCTGAAATTACACCTCTTTCACCACTAGATAAGAATACTCTGCATCAAGGTGTTCCTCATGCCTTTATCATTGACTTAACTTGAGAAAACACTCTACTGGTGGCAAAGTAGTTTAGGATCAAGGTGCAAATGTCTTATTAATCAAACAAACTAGCATTGGAATTTCTTGAAAACCTTCTACTGGAGCAAACCAATTTCCAGTTGGCTGAAATGTTATGAACTTTCCTGCAAACTATTTCTAGTCATTGGGTGTATCAGAACGTTGTTTTTATATTTTTCAGGAACGGGAGCTTGATGAAGATGATGATGAAATAATCCTTCCGAAGGTCAGGATTCTAAAGTCTAAGCACACCCTTGTAGTTTAAAAGATGCACTGTCAGAAGTCTTTTGTTATGCCTGGAATGAGGACCAGCCCATGGGGGGAGAGAGAAGGATGACAGAGACACACCATGCTGGGAGGAATCAGGCCACAACTTTATTGATTACAGGTTCCTCAGGTTTTGGCACATCACCGACTGGGAACAATGAGTACCGTTGACAGCACAACTGCTGTCAGCATCTTCCTCAAACCACCTGTTGGTATGATCGAGGGCAGAGGTCTGGTGTTAGGGTAATCCTTGCTTCCCCCCCCCCCCCCCCCCCCGCCCCTCCACCCAGGCACAAGTGGTCCCCCTAGCCCAGTGATGGCGAACCTTTTAGAGACCGAGTGCCCAAACTGCTTCCCAAAACCCATTTATTTATCACAAAGTGCAAACACGGCAATTTAACCTGAATACTGAGGTTTTACTTTAGAAAAAAACCCTCACACATTAACTTAAGATGATCCAAAGTAAGGAAAGCAAATGCTTTAATTTACTTAAAATTATTTGGCAGAGAATTTGACACTTTAATAATGGTCTGGGCCTGGCTGGGGCGATGGCACATGTGCCCACAGAGAGGGCTCTGAGTGCCACCTCTGGCACCCGTGCCATAGGTTCGCCACCACTGCCCTAGCCCAACTGCTGGGAGCCTGTCTTCCTGGGGTTTACTTGCTGAAGAGGAAGGCAGAGGAACAAATACTACCTGGGACAGAGGGTTGGGAACTGGGAGGTATTAAGATGATGAAGATCTTGCAAAACCAGTGGCTGAGGGCCTTATTAGACTTGCTCCAGGTACTCCAGTGCTGCTGCTGCTGCTGCTGTGTTACCCACATGTAGATGGTGTTTACATGTGCAGAACCACAGAAGTGTTCTGTAATAATTGTTTAGGGGCATTCCTGTCCTGGACACAACCCCCCTCTTGGATGTATACCTTAACATAGTGAGAAGGTCTGTGTGTGTCAGCAAAACTGGGAACAATACTGTAAGGAGTTTAGGCTCTGTCAAGAGCCTAAACTCCTAGCAGAATAACACAAGGTGGATGATCACAGCTGAGACATCAGACTAAGATGCATCCACCCCCTTCAGGAGCCAATGGCCACATCAGCAGAAGAGAATGGACAGTTCTACTGGTGATGGGGGCAGAGGAATCTTTGAAGGGTAGCTACTGGGCAGCAGCAGTACCGGAAGCTGACACTGGTGGACGATCTGTCGTAGACAACAGCAGTGCCACTTCAGCTAACCCTGGTTAGTACTGCACAGATGAGGCAATGGTAAATCACTTCTGATCATCTCTTACTTCAAACCCTATGGAGGAGGAGGAGGAGTAGTTTGTATTTATACCTTGCCCTTCACTTAGAGTCTTAGAGCAGCTTACAATCTCATTTCCCTTCCCCTCCCCAAAACAAACGCCCTGTGAGGTAGGTGGGGCTGAGAGAGCTCCTTCGAGGACTGCTCTTGAGAGAACAGCTCTGAGAGAACTTGTGACTGATCCAAGGTCACACCAGCAGCTGCATGTGGAGGAGTGGGGAATCGAATCCAGTTCTCCCAGATTAGAGTCTGTGCTCTTAGCCACTACTCCAATCCAAAACGAAAAAAGATACAGTGCTGGAAAACAGGACCTCCAGGTCAGATGTCATTCAACCAGGTACTGGGGAAGAGCTGAGGCCAAATACATGTTATTCTTAATGATACAACTGGACTAAAGCCAAAAGGACGTTCAGATGTTGATGTGAATGGATACAAAAGGAAAGTCCAAAGCTGTATGGCACATATAATAGGAACATGGAATGTGAGAAATATGAATCAAGGTAAACTCAAAATTGTAAAATGACAAATGTAGCATTTAAACACTGCAGTCCTAGGAGTGAGTGAACTAACGTGGACCAGATTGGGACATTTTCAGTTATAAAATTACAAATTGTTTTACTCTGGAAATGACAAGCACAGAAGAAACAGAATTGTTCTAACAGTGTGGCGAGATGTAGCACAAGCGATCAGGCCCTATAATGCAAAGCTGGACCAGATAATATGAATCAGACTTAATGGAAAACCTATCAACATAACTGTCATTCAAGTTTATGCCCCAACTAGGAAGATGCTGATGAGGAAGAAATTGAAAGATTCTAGACAAAGTGTCTAGAAAGAAATTGATCACACACACCTAAACAAGGTGTGCTGATAATCTTAGGTGCCTTGAATGCAGAATAGGAAACAAAGCAAACTCAAATATCGTTGGAAGATATGGGCTAGGAGCATAAAATGAAGCAGGAGAGCAACTTATAGAATAAGAACATAAGAACATAAGAGACGCCAATGTTGGATCAGGCCAAAGGCCCATCCAGTCCAACACTCTGTGTCACACAGTGGCCAGAAATACCAGGTGCCATCAGGAGGTCCACCAGAGGGGCCAGGACATTAGAAGCCCTCCCACTGTTGACCCCCCCAAGCACCAAGAAGACAGAGCATCACTTGCATCACTTGCTGCCAGCCCGAGTTTACGATACTGACTTTGAGGGACCAGTGCTCTAATTCAGAAGGCAGCTTCCTATGTGCCAGGTCTGCCACTGCAAAGACCCGAACTGCTGGGAGTCGAACAGGGCCACCTGGGCAGCCATGAAACGGGATAGATCGCCTGTGGTTCTGCGAGGCCAGGGTCTCAGAGTTCTGCCTGAGGGCCCCTTCACCCAGTATGTTTCTAGGTGCACCCCTAGGTTTTCTGTATTCATCGAAAAATGGACAAAAGAATGATTAGGAACAGTTTTGGCTGCATCTTGGACGTGCACCCCCTGCTTAGCTTTTCCTAGTGGCCCTCGGGATGTAGAAGGGGGGAAAGAGGAATATTGACGAGAAGGAAGTGAAAGTACTGGGAACAGGGGGTATTGGGGATCTGCGGGGTCTTGTGGGAAGTGGGGCTATCTTGATGGGCTTCAAAAACATCTGGGCTGCCAGATGTACATGTAAGGTGACAACAGTTCACAGACTGTCCAGTTGGGCGTAGAAGGCTGAGGAGGGAGGCCTGTTTCTTGCATTTCTGATGACGTTGAGAACTGTTTACTTTAGGGTCGCCAGGTCCTTTTCTTCTTCTGGTGGGGGTGGGAGGGAGCTTCCTAGGAGTGGGGGGGCAGGGCACGTCACCACACGTGACGTCCTCGGTGTGATGATGTCACGCGGAAGTGATGTCATCACGTTGGGGACGTAGTGCCCGGCTGTGGCTGTTGGGAGTGGCCGGTGGCGGGCTGGAGCCCATGAAATTGAGGGATCCCCCACTCCCACCTGGGGGCTGGCAACCCTACTTTATCTTACAAATTGCACGTCTGCCTTAGGTTGGTGTCGAGATGGTGGCTTCCCCTCCGCTCTGGAATCTTGGGAGTTGTAGTTCAGATGGGCCGGAAGTTCCATCACTACATTTCTCAAATTTCTTAGGGATGGGGGGGGGGGGGGTCCATAGCATTGGCCTTCTTTATTGCAGTCACACACTGTCTCGACATTTTCAGTGAATTATTACTTCAAACTCCAAGATCTCTCTCTTGATCAGTCTCTGCCAGTTCAGACCCCATCAATGTGTATTTATATTTAGGATTTTTTGCTCCAATGTGCATCACCTTGCACTTGGCCACATTGAACCCCATTTGCCATGTTGACACCCACTTGCCCATCCTTGACAGATCCCTTTGGAGTGCCTCACAATCCTCACTGGTTTTCACCACCCTGAACAACTTCGTATCATCCGCAAATTTAGCCACTTCACTGCTTATTCCCAACTCCAAATCATTAATGAACAAGTTAAAAAGCATTAATGATTTGTAGAGTTACTTTAATCCAAAAGTCACTAGAATATCAGAAACTGGTCTTGACAAGAGATCACCTCTTGTGAGAACTCTGAAAATAATCTATCCCATTTTTCACTTTTTTCACAGGAGGAGGAAGAAGAGTGAATGCAGAGCCTGCATGGAATTCACTTGCTTATCATTTTGGACTTTTTCCTTCATTTTCTTTTAACAGAACAGACTGCGTCAATAAATGCTGCAGTATTTGTATTCCTCTTTAGTCTGTTTGCAGTCAGTCAAGCAGGTGTCCAATTGAACTTTGAATGTCTTTGCCATGGATGCTTGCAGTAATCCTCAAAAGTAGGCCAAAATAAAAGACAAGATAGATATTGGACTGAAAACAGTGAGGACAGCTTCAGCATGTAGCATCATGAAATACTGCATACTGAAAAGAAAACTCCAATGCATAACAGGGCAAACAAGCCCTTTTCCTTCTAGTGTCTCTAAAGTGGAGCAAAATGTTTTCCCTGCCTAATTATGACATGGGTCATAGCTGCAAAGGATAAATGTGTTGCTGTTGCATTCAGTGATGCCCTGTATGCAAGGAATGGGTGGTAACGATACTTCTCTGCTCTACACAGGATCAGCCTTATTTGTATTGGGTGGCCAGTTTGGATCACTGCCTATGATGCATATGGTGAAAGGCAGAAGAAATGGCATGTTCAGAGAAGAGATTGGAGGGCCACAGAGAAGATGGACATTTCAATTTTTGAATACTTCAGCCCATTCTATGCATTGTGTGTATGTGTTAAGTGCTGTCAAGTTGCTTTTGACTTATGGTGACCCTATGAATCAACATATTAATTGTAGCCCTGACCTGGATAGCCCAGGCAAGCCGAATCTCATCAGATCTTGGAAGCTAAGCAGAGCCGACTCTGGCAAATACTTGGAAGGGTGACCTCCAAAAAATACCAAAGGCGGGATGCAAAGGCAGGCTAATCAAGCCACCTCTCTGAAAAAATCCAAGCCCCCAGTAGGGGTCACTAGAGGTCTACCATGACTTCCTGGCAAGCACACAAACACACACACACAAATATCTTCATAGTTGTGGCTTCTGTACAGTCCCACATTGGGACTGCGGGTGTGCACACCAGCCATGGAAAAGATTTCCAAAGCTGTCCAGCAGGCTAGGAGCACCCCTACTCCCTCTGGCACTTTCCTGTCAAAACGATCACATGACCGGGAGGAGGGGCGCTACTCCCTCAGTTCCCTTTTTGCCACCATGAAGAGAGGATCTCCACTGCTGTTCTTTTTTTGCTCACTTCATTCTTGAGGCTGAGGAGACATATTTCTATCAAAAGTTTTTTGTCATCAATACTCATTCTAGTGAAGAATAAACTGCATTTAAAGAAGAAACGTTTCTAAATTTCCACTGTGTCATTATGGTTTAAAAGGGGCCTCCTCGAGAGGGGGCCAACTGTTGCTTTAGAATGGTGCTGTTAAGTGGCCATTCTTTGTGCCTTAACTGCCTAGGAGTTCACACAACAGGGCTGCCTGCTCTTTCTGTCACCAATTTCCCCTGAAGGCATGATTTGATAGAGTTGGACTCAAAAAAGCTCTTTTGCAAAGGCTTTGGCTTCATGCCAGCCTGAATAAAGGCACCTTCCCCCTCCCTGGCAAGGTGTGGTGTGAAAGAGCCTCAAATTCACTGGCTCTTTTCCAAGACTTTGGCTGTGCACCAGCCTGAATAAAGGCACATTTCCCCGCCTTACCTTTACTCTGAGGAGAGAAACCTGGAAGTGTTGCCTGACAGCCTTTTATTCCGAACGGCTCTTTTCTAAGGCTTTGACTGCGGCCTGCCTGCCTGAAGGAATCCCTTCCCCTCCCTGGCAGAGACTGCCTGACTGAAGGAAACCTTAAGAACGTAAGAGAAGCCATGTTGGATCAGGCCAATGGCCCATCCAGTCTAACATTCTGTCACACAGTGGCCAAAAACCAGGCGCCATTAGGAGGTCCACCAGCAGGGCCAGAACACCAGAAGCGCTGGGAATACAGAACATTGTTGGCAGAGTTTAAATATGCAAAGAAAGTGGAGCACTGACTGTTTAGAAAAAAATAAGTAGGTCCAGTTTCCCACAAGCTGCTGCAGCGTGCTGGCTCTTTCCTTTGCCCCGATCTTACGTGTCAATTTCACACTAAGTGCTGCACAGATGCATTTTGCCCCGCAGCTTCGCCTGATTTTCCCCGCCTCTACTCAATCCTGTTTTTTGAGGATTGAGTAGAGGCGGGGGAAATCGGGGGGAGCTGCGGGGGAAAATACAGCTGCGCAACACTTAGTGTGAAATTGACACGTACGATCGGGGCAAAGGGAAGAGCCAGTGGCTGCAGCAGCTTGTGGGAAATCGGTCTAGGGTTATTAAAGAAGAACAAACTGTTATAGAACATAGAAGAGAGAGAACCTTGTCTAGCCTAACTGCTGAAGGAGGAAGAAAGAGCAACAGGAAACTACAGGAGCAGGAAGTCTACAGGAGAGCCAATCAGGAGACCATAGAGCCTGCAAATGCGGGAAATGCCCAGCCCTCAACTGGGGAATGGCAACCCTAGGTATTGTGCCCTTTAGTTGGGGTTGTTTGGACCTCTCTTCAGCCACTGTACTTTTGGAGAGTTGCTAAGTGGGTGGAGTTTCCTGTTCTTGTTGTTAGTTGTGTTGGGAGACAACAGACTAGTTATGCTTAAAGCCTGCTGAGATTTACTTTACCACTCACTTGACTGGGACTGCCTGAGTTCCAGGGTGAGAACCGATCCTCTGGTTGATCTTGGCTCCCAGCCCTCTTGCTAATGCCTAGTTCTAAAGGCTGACACAGTGACACAGCAGCCTCAGTCCACCATCTTGCTGCAGTCTGTCAGCACTGAAAATTAATCCTAAGGGGTTTTCAGCACAGGCGCTGTTTCAAGCACAGGCAAGGCTTGCCATCTCCATGGAGAATTCAGAAGTGATAAGCAAGTATGCTTTTTGGAGGCAAGCCTGAGTAGTTCTCCTCTCCTCTCACTTCCATGGTAGCCTTCGGGACCACCAATGATTTTGGGGGCTCCTTAGGTGCTGCTGCTTTCAATTAACAATGATAAACCTGCACCTCTCAGTCCAGTCTTTTGGTAGGCAACTTCCCTCAGTCAGTTTCATGTCTGCCCACACTCCCTCCTGCCAGGGAATGGCACTAACTCTCCCCAGGGTTCTCAATCTTCTGCTTCTGGGTGAGAGCTCCTATTTCAACTGGGTTCAGACTGTCTACGTAGCAGAGTTCCCATCAAACATGGCCAGATGCTGCTTCTATTAATGACTAAAAACATGAAGAGTGAATGTGAAAGCATCCCCTATAGTAGTTTCCAAAGATTTTGCCTGCTTTCTGAGTTCAGAGCTGTTGGCCCACTTGATCTTCCTAATGTATGAGCCCACTACAACTTCTTGTTTGCCCCTTGGGAGGTGACAGAAAGTGTCCTCCATCCCTTCTCAACCCTTTAAAGATAAACTGTAAAGGACATATATACACATTGCTGAACCATACTATGTAGAAGCACCAGCAGCCATTCAACCAACAGAGAACGCCAGTTACCTCTGCAATATCTGGCACTTTTTGTTGAAGGGCAACAGCTTTGCCAGTCTCTAGCAGGTGAATTATTAAAGGGATTATCATCTTGCAGCTCATGCAAATGTCTCCTTTCTGAAGTAGTGGCAGAGGGCAGGAGTAATAGAGAGGAGTCCTGTTACAGGTATTCCACAGAGAGAGAGAGAAAGAGAGAGAGAAAGAGAGAGAGACCACTGCTCAGACAAGGCTTGCACAAGCCTTGGCCCATGGGGGAAAAGAATTTATAGTTGTGTCCAGTGTTCCCTCTAAGCTGAGTTAGTGTGAGCTAGCTCACAGTTTTTTAGCCTCCGGCTCACACACTTCTGTCCAATAATGAACAGCCTTGCTTCGGTCTTACAAACTGAGGGCCATGGCTTCCTTGAGAACACAAAGGGACAGTGGCAGAAGAGTAAAGACAGGAAGAAAGGTCAGTGTGCCTATCTAGCTATCGAGCCTCTCTTGCCACTCAGACTGGAGGTCTGTAACAGGGGACATTACATCTGGAACTTCCAACAAATATACCCCAGGATCCCTTGTGATGGAGCAAAGGAGTTTGGGAGCAGAAATCATGGCTTACCTGCATCAACCAGTTCACTTTGACTCTAGCAGAGTCCTGAGGGAAGATTCCCAAAGGTTTCATGAGAAAACTATCTTCAGCATTTCCATTCTCTGTGCTATTTTTAAAAGTGACTTCATGCTTGATTGTTCCCAGAATGCTGTCGATACACTTTGTCAGTGCATTTTAATGGAGAAAGATAGCAGTAAATCAAACCAGTCTTTAAAACCAATTTTCTCTCTGTGGCTTCAGCTGTGTGATTTTCTATGAACTCTCCACTTTGCTATGGATGGGTAGAAACATGAGAACATAAGTTCTCTGTCCTAAGTGTATAAGATTGATGAGTTGAGAGGCATCCTTCCTTACTAGACTTCAAAGTAGGTCTCCCACAGAATACACAATGTAGGCAGAGTGGTTCTCAAAAAGCCCTGGGAGTGGTTTGGCTTGTGAACCCATTGCATAGACTAATTTCTTGTGATGTGCAACACAGCCAAGGTTACCAGCTAGCCAGGTTTTTACCAGCATGACCAAGTTTTCCCTCTTCTGGCTGGCTACACAATGAAGAGTTTTCCCCATAATGGTGAGAGCAGGAGACTGACTTTAAAACTATTTTATTATTTGATTCAGACAACTTTGGAAGATATCCGAGAGCCCTCTTGGGTATTTCAGGAAGTCATCTGGTTTGATCCAGTCATGAGGGAAAGGTGCTGGGATGGTAGGTGGGATTTACAGGCCTTTGTCCCTGCTGCTGGGTCAGCCTTTCCTGCTCTATTCTCCCTGCCCCTGCCCCCAAGCACGGGCATAATATTCAGCCAAGCCAAGGGGGAGCCACTGGGTGTTGTGAGAATGAATTCGAATAGGAAAGTACTCTGAACCCGGGAGGTTCAATGATGGGGGAAACTGCACCTGATGAAGTTCAGCCTGGTGTGCTGTTAAATACACCATGTTCCCTGCTAAGAGAGGGAAAGCGGCAGCCCTGCTCATAGATTGAGTAGCAAAGCAGGAGACAGCAGATTTTGATGGCTTTTGGTCCCATCCCCTTGTCCCCCCCTCCCCCCTTGCAGCCTGGCTCATTTACTCATCGCCTCCCATGCAACTTTTCTCCTGTTGGTTAGAACCTCCTTTCATCAAAATATTTGACCATGGCACCAGGGGTCGTTTAGTAGAAAAAGAGCTAGGGGAACTCATTAGCATAACTCATTGGCATATGCCACACCCCCTGACATCACCGGAAGTGTGTCATGAGGCCACACCCCCTGACGTCACCGGAAGTGTGTCATAAGGCCACACACCCCGCCCCCAACGGTCCCGGCCGCCGCCGGCCTTGCAGCTCCACTGCCGAGCCCCATGAAGGGCCCGGTGGTGGACCTGCAAGGCCGGCGGGGGTGCACGGCAGCCCCGCGAAGGCCCTCCCTGGCCCCAGGCAGGCAGGGGTGGGGAGAGGCAAGGAGGAAGCAACTTACCCTCCCTCTTCTCCTGCCTCCTCCTGGCTGAATGAGGGCCGGAAGTGGGGCTCCCGGAAGCAGGGGGCGGGGCTTCGTCATGTGCCCCGCCCCCCGTACCTCACCCAGGGGAACTGCAATCCCCCGCAATCCCCCCCCGAAATGACCTCTGCATGGCACCTTCCTATCATAAGCATGGGTAACTGATCTTGTCAGGCCTTGTGCTGGACAAGTTCAAGGACAGCATGGTATAGCAGTTTAACAGGGTTGCCAACTCGGGGAATTGCTGAAGCTTTGGGGGCAGAGCCTGGAGAGGGGGGTGTTTGGGGAAGGAAGTAGGCTCAGCAGGGATGTAACACCATAGATCGGATGGTCTCCAGAAGAACTGATCTCTGTAGTCTGGAAACCAGTTGTAATACTGGGAAAACTCCATGCCACACCTGGAGGTTGGTGACCTTAAGTGGTGACTTAAGTTAGTCTTTGTGGCTTCTGTGCAGTTCCACATGGGACTGTGCATGCACAGGCTGGCTGTGGAGAGGATTTCTAAGGTTTCTAGAGCTTTCTAAAACTGTAGAGAGCACTTCCCCGACCTGTCCAGAGCCAGTATTTCCTACCCAAACTGGCAAATGACCAGGAGAGGGGGAGTGGTCTTTCCTCAGTCTTTTCTTTGCAGGCGTGAGGAGAGGATCTTTTGATTAGAGCTGCTCCATTTCAAAGTTTTTCTGACGGATTCCACTCTGTTCTGAGAACCTTTCTGACAGGGGACGATGGCGTTTTTTTCAAAAAAAATGTGTCGACTGTGACACAAAAATGGCTCAGTCCAACAAACATGTTTCATGCCTCATCTGCTTGGGAGAAGCGCACAGCATGGTGGCCTGTGATTATTGCCACCAGTTTTACTCCCAAAGCTAGGCATGAGAGGACTTCCCATCTCAGAGCCACCCTGTGGGAGAAGGTACCGGTTTGGGAGTGCTCCTGGAGGCCCAGGTAGTAGCCACTGCCAAATCAGCCTTTTACCATCTTTGGCTGATCCGGCAGTTGGTTCCCTTCCTTGAACGCAATGACCTGGTGACAGCAATCCATGCGATGGTCACCTCGAGATTTGACTACTGTAATGCTCGCTACATGGGCTGCCCTTGTCTCAAATCCAGAAGCTGCAGCTGGTGCAAAATGCCGCAGCCAGGCTCTTGATGGGGCTCTCTAGACGGGAGCACATACAGCCTGTGCTGAAGGCGTTGCACTGGCTGCCGATAGCATAGTGGATTCATTTCAAGGTGCTGGTTCTTACCTTTAAAGCCCTACATGGTCATGGACCTACGTACCTGAGGAACCACCTTTCCACACATCCCCCAGAGAGCACTGCGGTCAGTGGATCAGAACTGGCTGGCCCTCCTGGGTCTGAAGGAGGCGAGGCTATCGATGACCAGGACCAGGGCTTTCTCAGTGGTGGCCCCATACTGGTGGAATGAGCTCCTGGAAGAGATCAGGGCCTGTAAAACGGAGCTCTTCCACAAGGCTTTTGGGAGCCGCTGCCACCACCAATGAAGAACATCAGATAGTTGAATGTGAGAGGAACCTGGATTCCGAAAATTGTCACCACTGCAAGGACAATCAAAATGAACACTGTGAGCTGACTGTGAGCTGAGAACTCTGAATAATGGCTGCTACCGTCATACGAACAACACGACTACTAGCACTTTATTATGGTTTTAGAATTGTTTTAATTGTAATTTATGTTTTAATGTAACTTATCCGTTTTTATGTAAGCCACCCTGAGCCGGCTTCAGCCAGGAGGGTGGGGTAAAAATTCGAAAAATAAATTAATAAATACCACAGTCTGAAAAATGCCAGCCAGCATCTAAAAAATGTGCCTGAATACCCTCAGTGGCGTCAGCACCAATGTTCCCTCTAAGCTGTGGAGTCTTGTGAGCAGAAATTCTACTTTGTGAGCTACGGGCATTAAAGTTGTGAGCGAGCAATTTGGCTCCTGCATGAATTAGTTTGCTCTGGAGCCATCCTTCCTGAGCTAAGACAAAAATGTGTGAGCCGGAGGCTAAAAAACTGTGAGCCGGCTCACACTAACTCAGCTTAGAGGGAACACTGGTCAGCACCCTCTTCCTCCTCTTCAGACCCAACTGCGGGGGAAGGGCTGCCTTGGAACTCCTAGGGCTCCTTTGGCTGCCTTGGAACTACCCACTAAGAAAAAGAAGACGGCCAAGCACCTCTCACCTTGACGTCAACCTTCTCCATCTTCAACATGAGGTTTGCCTTCCCCTCGGTGCCAGTCGGTGTCCCGACCTCGGACCCAGTTGCCAGTTCTGTAGGAACTGACTCACACAAAAGCAAGACTGTGAACTTTCTTGCCCTACGTAAGGCTACAAATGACCCTACCTTCTTCAGATGATGAGGTTTTAAAAAGTTTCTGCCCTACCTGTGGCTTCAATTCTGTCACAAGCAATTCGGAAATTACTTGACATGATGGTGGCGGCCACATCAACTGTGACCTTTTCCTACACTTTGAATGAAGGACCTTCAAAACTGGTTCCTCGGGGTTTTTAAGATTAACATAGATCCACAGTCATGAAAACTTTCCATCCCCAGAACCATGCTGTGCTCTTTGTCCTGGTGGTCAAGCAGTGAAAATCTATCTCAGAGAATAGAGTTTGGGCCTCGTGACTACGACATTCAGGTCTCCTCATATGCCACCCTTTCAGGTTGGGGGGCACACTGAAGAATTTTCTGTGAAGGGGCCCCAGTCGGTCGGCAAGGGAATCTTCCCTGCACATCAGCCTCCTAGAGACCAGAGTGATCAGGTTTGCTTTCAAATCTTTTTCAGCAACTCTGTGGGGGAAGAGAATGCTGGTGTTAACAGACAACACAACAGCCATATATCTGCCTTTCACCTTTTCTCCTGTGGTTAGGTTTTGTGCTTTTTCTTAAATAATGAAGTCATGCACCATCCTCTTCCTCGTAGAAAAGGAGATGGGGCTACAGCGCTCTGCACACGTTCAGGAGCAAATTATTCACCTCTGACCCCTGGCACAGAGGCATGAACTTCTGAAAGCGTCTTAAGGACATCTGCTCTCTACCCTCGCCGCCGACAATGACGTCCCACGTTCTCTGAGGACTGACCGACAGAGGGCGACCGAAAAGAGCAAGCCGGATTCCGGCCAATGGTGCGCAGTTTTGTCGCCAAGAGGAAGCCTCCCGCGCGCCTGGTTGTTGTGTACACTTTAGGAAAGATCTCCAGGGGACCCGAAACACCAGGAGGCAGACGGAGGAAGGCGTGAGACGGCGGGGGCAGGGAAGAGACTGAGCCGCTACGGATCCCAGATGGGGAATGGCAGGCTCACCAAAGGCGAGGCGCAGATAGGGCGGCACCGTCCGAAAGCGCCTCCAAAAGGGAAGGCGGCGTAAGGAGAAGGGGGAGGGGGACACACACACTATAATTAATAGGAGGGTCACAGAGAGGACAAAGGGGGTTCGAAGCTGTGGTGAGATGCGGCACTGAAACCGTTTCACCAGATTGGAGAAGTACCTTCCTTGGGAAGAATTCGTTTCGCTTGAAGGTGACGAGGCTCGGCTGGAGGAGAGAGGAAAAGTGAACTTGAGCAGAGGACGGGAAGAGAGCAGCTATCCTGCACGTGGCAGCTGCGGCGGATTTTGCCTTTGCCTAAAGACGCCTTCCCGCTGCGCCCTTGGCTATGATCATGAAGGAGGCGAGCGACTCCAAGGACCAGCAGCTCACGGTGAGAGGACGTTTGCTCCCCTGTCTAATGCATCCTTTGCAGTAGGGAAGGCTGTCGGTCGGAGGAGGGCGGATTCGGTAGCGGTGATTCAGTTTAAAAGTGGGACTTGCTTGCTGCACATGGGAAATTAGAGGGGGAGGCACAATTTCCCCTTTGCATTTGCCAAACCGCCTTCTTATGTTCTTTCTTCGTAACAGAGGGACCAACCAAATGAGAAAGAATTTATCTCATTTAATAACTGAGCTATAGACAGGGGGTCTGCGGTCATTCATAGGAGGGTCACAGAGATGCTTAAAGTACCCGCTGGCCTTAAGAGGTCTGTTTTCCTTATCTAAACGGGATCCAGAGTTTAGCAGTCCTTTTGCAGCTGTGTAGCCCATCTAGCAGGTTTGAATGGCTGTAGTTATGCCTGAGTCTGAACTAATCCTTTTATGCCCCAGACCTAAGAGGTCTAGCTGCTGTAAACAATTTTAACTGCAAATAATGCAGGGGTGCTCCTAGCCTGCTAGAAAGGTTTGGAGATCTTTTCTATGGCTGGCTTGCGCACATGCAGTCCCGGTGTGTGTCTGCACAGAAAACCTCTTGATGAACAACAGTTACAGGTAAGTAAAACCCTTCATTTCTAAAGATAGATTCGGGTGGGTAGCCATGTTGGTCTGAAGCAGCAGAACAAAGTGGCACCTTTAAGACCAACAAAGTTTAATTCAAGGTATAAGCTTTCGTGTGCAAGCGCACTTCTTGCGTATACACAAAAAGTATAAGCTTCAAGGTATGCTTGCACATGAAAGCTTATACCTTGAATTAAACTTTGTTGGTCTTAAAGGTGCAATTGGACTCAAACATTGTTCTTTCATTTCTAAAGTGACAGATGCAACTTTTTCTCTGGAACTTGTACCCTCTAGAATTTGACCTGTAAGCCTTTCCTCCTAATTTCAGACCTCATGTGGCTAGTGCTTTCACTTCAATGTCTCAACCGTTGCATTGAAATGGGTTCTGGGTTTGTTCTCTGCTCAAACGAAGCCCTGGAAATCAATACATTTCATAATTTCAAGTGAGAGAAGATGATGATGCGGCATCTGCTTTGTTGGCTTATATATAGTAAATAAAAGGCTGCTTTGGCTCAACGAATAGCTCAGTCTTTCACCTCCCATTTGTAGTATTCAGAGAGCAAGTGGAAGAAAGCAAGGAACCTTTTTGGCTCACGTGCCTAAAGTGGCTTCTTTCAAGCTATGGCTTAGCAACGCAGTGTGTGAAGCCAGAGATGCTTCTCTCTAAGAGGAGTTTTCTTTCTTCTGGGAAAAATGCTGTAATTGTCAGTGTATGGCTGCCTGCCAGGGCTTTGGAGTGACACAGATTATTGTCTCTCTAGACAGGCAGTGCCTCAGGTGAAGCACGCTGGGTGAGGAGGAGTTAACAAAATCAACCAAGGGTTCATTTCGTGAAGTTTAGGAGTGAAAAGTGCTTTCTTCATGCATTCTGTCTCTGACTGTGTGGTAATGGCAAGGAGGGCTCTGGCTTCCGTGCAGGTGCTACTTCCATCTGCTTCCCTTTCCTTTCTCACTTTGCAACCTGTGGGACTTGTCTGGAGCTCATGTATCTCCTCTTTGACTTCTAGGTGGCCCTTCGCATAAGGCCCGTCAGCATGGCAGAGCTGGAAGAAGGAGCCACACTCATCGCCCATAAAGTGGATGATCAGGTATTATGGAAAGCCTTTGCGGGGGGGCTGTATTGGAGAGTTTAGGAGTAGGTACAAGTTCAAAGAGGGCATCAGGAAATGATATGGGGTAGGTTTCATTTTAAAAAACACTGCTGTACAGGTTTAAATGGTGTCGCTGATAGTGCGAAATGTCATTCCAGGTTGGTGCTGGGACATGGTCTCTTTAGACACACACAGACAACGAAGCTCTGTAGCTCAAACCTGCCTTGGAGCCACAAACTCTAACCTGAAAAGCCAGATGCCAAAGGTGTGGTGGGGGTCTAGCTTAATGTCAGTGATAAGGAAAGAGCATCCAGCATTCTATGCAGGTTCCTCTTTCGTCTTATTTTGTGTCGTTGAGGGATGAGTACTGACCCTGAAAACAGGCTAAATCTGTTCAAATGAAGCCCTCTCAAGGGACTTTGGCAAATTTGAAAATAGGAGAGAAAAGACTGAGAGTTGGCATGACATGAAACCGAGAGTCAGGCAGAAACCTTATCACTGTGGTGGTGGATCCAGGATTAGCCGAGAGATCCAGGGCTAAGGTAACTTTCAGTTTGAAGTAAGTAGCATAAAAAGAGCTGGGAACACAGCATGCAGAGAAGGGGAATGTAAGCCTTTTCCCTGTGCTGGTTTCCTGACCCAAAGGCCATTTGCTGATGCTGTTACTTGTTGGTATAAACATATGGATACACAGTGACTGTCTAGAGCTTTTTCAGTTCTGAGCAATGGCACAATCCCCCCCCCCCCCCCCCCCCCCATCAATAGCTAGCAATCCCCACCATGGGCCTGAAAATTGAGTTTCAAAAAAAATTACTGAGCTCTGAACATGGAATTCCCCACATACATCTGGTTTATCTGTCAGGGAAACCTTTCCAAATTGTAGCTGCCACAGGAAGTGGTGGCAGCTACAAGCATGGACAGCTTCAAAAGGGAATTAGATAAGCATATGGAGCAGAGGTCCATCAGTGGCTATTAGCCACAAGGTATAGATAGGGACTCTGGGGCAAGTGATGCTCTGTCATCTTGGTGCTGGGGGGGGTCAACAGTGGGAGGGCTTCTAATGTCCTGGCCCCACTGGTGGACCTCCTGATGGCACTGGTATTTCTGGCCACTGTGGGATACAGAGTGTTGGACTGGATGGGCCTTTGGCCTGATCCAACATTGGCATCTCTTATGTTCTTATGTTCTTAAATAATTGTGTCTGCTGAAGAACACTTGCATGTTGCAATGGATTCTGGGGTTCCTTGTAAGGCATAGTCACAGTTCACATGAGGCACCAGCCATAACCACTAGACTTTGAAATTGCCTTGGGGTTACTCTAATGCACTTGTCGTTGAGGGATGTCTATCCTCTCTAACACAGTCTAACTGGAATTTCTCGTGAATTTAGGTGGAATTCTAGAGTTCTAAGGAACACATTTTTGATACTGTTATTATTTATTTATATTTATTTATTATTGAATTTATGATTATATTTATTTATACCCCACTTTTCTCCCCAAAGTGGCTTGCATCATTCTCCTCTCCTCCATTTTATCCCCACAATAATCCTGTGAGGTAGGTTAGGCTGTGACTGGCCCAAAGCCACCTAGCAAGATTCCGTGGCAGAATGGGTATTTGCACCTGAGTCTCCCAGATTCTAGTCTAACCACTGCACCACACTGGCTCTTACTGGGTTTATGAAGAAACAGAAGCAAAAGTAGTTATGAAAGAAGAAATCACAGAAGAAGAATCAGTTCCTCAAGCACAGAAAAACATGCCTGAATACTTAATCCTAGTCCTTGTTATAAGTGAAGAACAAATACATGCTCGGTTTTAACTTCCTTGGGTATGTATAATTTCTCAATGAAGGCTAATTGAAATGTCAGTGTTCATTTATTTAGGGTATTTATATACCCTAACTATATCCCAGACAGGGACCAAGGTAAGTAACAATAAATACAATACAAAAAAACCTTCTTTTAAAATCTTAAAACACATCAGTTTAAGAGATAAGCCAGATTCCATACTTATGACCACTTAAATAACTCCCTTTGACAGCCTCATTTGAAGACACCGAGGGTAGGCATGTGCCTTGCCCCTCCTTGGAGGCTAGGGATGCCAGATCCCCTGGTGCTCTTGGGGCCCTAGCTGGCTGGCGGGGGGGGGGGATTACCCTCTAAAAAAACAACAACAGGAAAGAATGCCGGAAATTAATGCAGTGTTCCTACGTGACCCAGAAATGACATAGGCATGGGGGGATGACAGTCTGGTTTTTAGGCAAAATTCTACCATAGAGTTTTTGGCCAAAAATTAGAGCATCGCCCCCTCCCCCCTATCGACATGCCTATGTCACTCCTGGGTCATGTAGGCATGTTGCATTTAATTTCAGCATTCCTCCCTATTCCTGGTAAATTCACTCCCATCCAGTGTTCCCTCTAAGCTGTGGAGTCTTGTGAGCAAAAAATCTACTTTGTAAGCTACTGGTATTAAAGTTGTGAGCAAGCGATTTGGCTACTGCATACATTAGTTTGCTCTGGAGCCATCTTTCCTGAGCTAAGAAAAAAATGTGTGAGCCGGAGACTAAAAAACTGTGAGCTAGCTCATACTAACTCAGCTTAGAGGGAACACTGCTCCCATCTACCGCCAACTGGTCCCAACAGATGGGAGACAGCTCTGGACCATAACAGATCACACTGCTGAGACTGAGGGGACCTCCAGGAGATCCTATTCTCATTTAAGCCCTAGAGGAGTCTCTTAAACTGCCATGCTTCCTCAATGAATGTTTTTTGTTCCTATGCTGAAATCCAAACTTTCCAAGAAGATGAGCAATAAAAAGATCATGCAGGCAGATTTCAGAGTCACTACTGCTTTTGTCTCCATGACAAATGAGCCAAGACACCCATCTCAAATACTGCATCTGCTCCATAGATCTTTGCCATCTGCAAAGCTGGTTCAGGTGCATAGAAATTGAACTGGATTTATGGAAACAGAAGCAAAAATAGTTATGATAGAAGCTTCCAGACCCATCGGTGGTCCTGTCAACTCTGAGTGAAGGGCAGGGTATAAATCCAATCTCCTCCTCCTCCTCCTCCTCCTCCTCCTCCTCCTCCTCC
>NW_015160208.1:98448-122621 GCF_001447785.1 Gekko japonicus
CAGTTCCCTCCCGTGCACTAGTTGCTCGTGGGCCGCATAAGAGCTCTGGATGGGCTGGTTCCGGCCCCCGGACCTTATGTTTGACACCCCTGCTCTAGACAAAGACCCTTTCTGCCCCCTCCCTACACATACCAGCTAGGCCCAACCCAAACATAATGTAAAAACAAACTGTATCACATGCCTGGTTCCAAGAGCCTCAGAGTGACCAGAGCCCCCAATCTTGCTGCCTAGCCCCCCCCCCCGCAGCCCTTCCCCCTTTCTTAGCACCATTTTAGAAATGTGCCTCAGCTGATACTTAAGCCATACTTGGTTCCTGCTTGTTGCAGTCAAGAGGGAAATTAGGTGTGCTGATTAGAAGGATATTTTTTCTCTCCCCTTGAGAGTTGCTGGGAAGTGCTAACTGCAGTTGACCCAGGAAGCTGGCTCTTGGGATCCAGATGGCCTCCATTGAGAGCTAAGCTGTTGTGTCTATGTGTTACATGTATTAGATTTGATTAATTGCATCAGGTCTGGGCATGAGGTTTTTTTTTTAAGAGATGAGGGCAGTTTGGAAGAGGGATTAATACTCACGATGCTCATCCCATCTTCATTTCTGGTAAACACGTTTTGTGTTTTGATGAGCAGTTATATTCATTTTCATTTCATTATTGTATTTATTCATTACACTTTTTCAGTGTTCAGCTGGTTTCTGTCTGCTGTGCTTTGCTGGCTGTAATGGTTTGTTGTGTTTTGTTTCCCATCCAGTGTGCATGCAATGTTCAGGGATTGTTCCCCTAGAGAGACAGGTAGCATGATAGAGTGTAGAGACAGAGGCTTGCATTTCAACAGCCTGAGGAACTGAGGGGCTGTGAGTCTCTTGAAGTGCTTCTCTGGATGGCTACCATTTTCCAGTCAAAATGCCCAGCTGTCTCCTTCATATATATATATATGTGTGTGTGTGTGTGTGTGTGTATTTCTTTTCTGTTTTTTAATTTCTTTGTTATAAAATTCTTAATAAAACTCTAAAAAAAATAACCAACATCTCCAAGGGAGAAAATGCCTGACATTGCAAGGAGGGTACAAAAGAAGGCATCTCACAGCCCCAGTAAGCAAGGTGGAGTGGCAGGCAGTGTCTTGCATTGGGCTACCACAGGCAGGGAGCAAGGCAGAGCAGGCCACTGAACTTCCCAAGAAAGATGGCTGCAGAAAAGGCAGAGCAGCAGCATTGCAACAGCAATATTATTTCTCAACCTATCATGACCTCTGTAGCACTGTTCACATTTTACAGTGAATACACGTACATCCTGCCTGCGTGTGCATACATCTGCTTGTAAGAAAGAGCCAATATATGTTCACTTTGCAAGTGAAACTGGAGACCAGTGCCTGGATAAATGGGGGACTTATATCACACTTTCGGTGGTACATGCATTGACTGTAACATGAGAATTACTCAACCCCCATACATAGAACAATGAGGTGTACTGTATGTGCATTCACTGTAACTTGTGAGCAGGGCTTCTGTCTTTCACAGATAAAGGGGATCACCATTCTTGCCCTGGTCTTAGATGATGAAGAAGAAGAAGAGTAGGTTTTTATACCCCACTTTTCTCTACCCTAAGGAGTCTGAAAGCAACTTACAATCACCTTCCTTTCCTGTCCTCGCAACAGTCACCTTGTGAGGTAGGTGGGGATGAGAGAGTTCTGAGAGAACTGTGACTGGCCCAAGGTCACCCAGCTGGCTTCATGTGTAGGAGTGGGGAATCAAACACAGTTCTCCAGATTAGAGCCTGCCGTTCTTAGCTACTTCACCACACTGGTCACTACCTATCTCTTGTTCACTGTTCAGACAATATATGTTAGTGCCTGGTAGAAAATGAACATGAGAATAATAGTGCTTGGTGGAAATCCCTTCTGTGTCTATAGATCACACTGAGTGACACAGAGGCAGACAAAGTAACAGACTGTGTGTAGTGGTATGTCCTGCTGCTGTAACTTAGTGCTTTGTCATGCACTGTGCGTAATCACATTACCACATACTGACACTAACAGACCTATGGGCAGAGTACAGAATTTACTCAATAACTACATTTATGCTAGCATTAAGGCACGGGGAACCTCACTAAAATAGCTATACTCTCTGACACACTAGTAAAAAATAAACAATAAATCACACCGCCTAACATACAGGTAAATCACACTTCAGCTGTACAATTTGCAAAGCGTCAAAAAGACCCTGAAAGTGCTCAGTCTCACACAACAGGACTAATTCAGGCAAAGAGATGTTTGCTGAAGGGGATGTTATATAAAGTTAAGAAGCCCTCCCTAGCTCGACAATGATTGGTAGAAATGCTATCCAAAAAAATCTCATTTACTATAAGGCATGTTTTCTGCTAATTGGAAGTGTTCCATGTCAGTTTTTCCCCTCCTGGTAATCCTTCTCTCTGTGTATATGAACTCAGCTTGAATGCTTTAAACCAGGCCGCCAGACACTAGGATAACAAATATTAAGGGATATTAATGACAGTCTTTGATTTTCCTGGTCAGTTTTGTTCTAGTAGTGTGAATAATTAATATCATTTTTGAACATGAAAAATGTTTCTCTTCCCCCCCCCACACTCTCCCTCTCTGTCTCACGCATGCGCGTGCACACGCGCGCGTGCACGCACACACACACACGTGTTTTCTAACTCTTGTATCATCAAATGCTAACTAAAGGGAAATTAGAGGTGCTGCTGCGACATCAGGAAAGCAGGAGTTCAAGTTGCACTGTTTGAAAGTCTGTTTTTACTTGTCTTTGGGGTGGTTAGACTTGATGGCTTTTGGTCTTCGTATACAGCCAGGGCTCTTTTTGTAGAAAAAGCCCAGCAGGAACTCATTACCATAATAGGCCACACCCAACAGCAGAAACTCATTAGCATATTGGGCCACAACCCTGACAGCACAGCTCATTAGCACATTAGGCCGCACCCCCATGTTATCAGAAGTGTGGTTATCCAGCCATACCCACCTTTTGCTTGTTATTCTGTTTACCTTGTTTGTTGTCAAAACCCAGGGCTTTTTTGTAGCAGGAACTCCTTTGCATGTTAGGCCACACACCCCTAATGTAGCCAATCCTAATGAGTGTCTGCTGTTGGGTGTGGCCTATTATGCTAATGAGTTCCTGCTGGGTGTGGCCAACTTGGGAGCCAGCCGGAACTCCGTTCCTGTGCGTTCCTGCCCCAAAATAGCCCTGTATACAGCTGTGTGAAGCGACCTAAGGCAGGGAAGGCCAGGGCAGTGGAGGTGGGGAGAAATACACTAGTTAAGGAAATGGAAACAGGATATCAAGTAGAGCAGATTTTGAAGAGGAAGGAATACTGTGCAGAACTAGGGAAATATGGAAGAGGGGACAAACAGGATTGATTGAGATCTGAGAAGAAGATTGACACTTGGGGAGCATGGCCAGCAGTGGTAGCTGGCGGCCTCTTCCCAGCAACTCCGTGCTGAAACAGTGGAGGTTTCATATGTGAAGCCACTTCATATGTGGCAGTGTCACTTCCATGTAGGAAGGTTTTTCTCTCTGTTTTTCTCTCCTGGCCCCACTAGTGGACACTGTGTGACAGAGTGTTGGACTGGATGGGCCATTGGCCTGATCCAACATTGGCTTCTCTTATGTTCTTAAACCTGCTTGTACACTGGCATATGTATGTACACATGGCAGGGATGTGGCTTTCCAATGCACTTGTAACAAAATGGCTACGTGTGCAATTCTCCCCTAGAGCAGTGGACAAATATAATCTGCACATAGGTTTCCTACGTGGATGTTAGATCATTGCATGTGAAATGGTAAATTGGAGTCTTGGAGCTGTAAGCAAGGATTAGGATGCTGACAGGCCTGCCAAGAGCTACTGCAGTTCTCCATGCAAAGATCCTCTCTAGCAACTTCCTCACATTCACTGAAGCTTGATTAGAGCAGATAGGCTGCTGCTAACACCTTGCAGCACACTGCCCTGCTTCTTGGACTTCTGGAATTTTGCTCTTCTTGGCAGCCCAGGGTGTTAGCACTGACAAGTTTGACACTTGTGTGAGACAAATGTCTCATAGCAGTTCCTCAGATGTGCCCATCCCTTTTGCCTCACTGCTTCATTCGCTGTGGCCTTCAGTTGGTTTTTCTCTCTGTTGCAAGCAGGAGATGGCTGTAGATGCAGGGAGGTGCAGTTGTTCACTGTGGTTGTTCCTGCTCCCACTACAGTGCTGCCCAATGAAGGGGTTCCTCCCCTTCTCCTAGGACCTGAGTTGCCTTGGAGATTGGCTTCCCACCACATCCTGCTGACGACAATGTTGTATTCCAAGTGCCAGCAAATTGTTTGTGGGAGTGACTGGTTGTCATGGCAATAATGCACTGGACTCAAAAAAAGGAGGAGGGAACCGGTTCCAGAGCATGATTTGGGACTAATAGAGGAATTGGTACAGACCCCTTTTTAATATTACTCACCTCTCTGCTTCAAGGGTGTGTCTTGGAACAACTTTTTCACAAGTGTAGTGCCACTTGCTGTGGGCCTAATTAAGCCAGGTCAGAGCTGGTTTTCAGAGGCCAGAATTCAGTGTGCAAAACAAAAGTCTCTCTATTTTCTTTCACCAGGAGGTTCCAGACCTAATCCAGCTATTCCCCCCCCCTCCCCATCCCTGACTCACAAAAGTTTATGCTGGAATAAATGTTGTTAGTCTTTGAGGTGCCACTCAACTTCTTTTATTTCGCTACGATAGACTAACATGTCTTTTCCTCTGGAAACATCAAATTCAGGGACATTCAACAAAAGCCTGTTACACCGAATGGCAAAGCTCTGGCTCTGGACCTTCCTGGATCTAATCTCTCAACCTGCTTTATTTCTCTCTCCTGCACCCCCCCCCCCCCCACCCCCCGTAGCCTTTCTGCAGGATATTGAATCCCTTAACTATCTCCTCTATATCCCTTCCAGGTGGGCAAGGCAAAACAATTATCCTTATTGATTTGTGTTTGTTTATTCATTTAAATATATGAGTATTTTAATTTGCCTGTTGCCCAGCAGTGACATTAACCTATAAAGAGTGTAGGCGAAAGAGCAAACAAGCTGTAATTAAACAGCTTTCTGAAATAACTGTTTGGCAAACACGTCCCCTCACGTGCAACCCTGAATATAGGGGTTCTTTTGTGTCATGATTAAACATGATCTAGGGAGAGGGTGGTTCTACCTGGAGGTCTCTTCAGCCCCTTGCAGAGTTCGTACAGAAATTTGTACCTGATGGTACATCCAGAAGAGATCAGATAGTCACACTAGATCAGTGGTGGCGAACCTATGGCACGGGTGCCAGAGGTGGCACTCAGAGCCCTCTCTGTGGGCACGCGTGCCATCGCCCCAGCCAGGCCCAGACCATCATTAAAGTGTTGAATTCTCTGCCAAATAATTTTAAGTAAATGAAAGCATTTGGGATTGCCTTCCTTACTTTGTTTGGATCATCTTAAGTTAATGTATGGGTTGTTTTTTCTAAAGTAAAACCTCAGTATTCAGGTTAAATTGCCGTGTAGGCACTTTGCGATAAATAAGTGGGTTTTGGGTCGCAGTTTGGGCACTCGGTCTCTAAAACATTCGTTATCACTGCACTAGATTTATTTATTTATTTATCCTTCGGCTTGATATACCGCCCTAACCCCCGTAGGGGTCTCTGGGCGGTTTACAGTTCTTGGGTGCTAATCACCTATATCGACCCTAACTATGGCCACACATTGGTACAGGGGGGGGGGGAATTCCCTACCGACACCCTGGTGAAAGCATTCCTCGGCTCGGCTTCTTCTGGCTGCATGATGTCCGGTGCTCAGGCAGACGGGGTGTGTGTGTAGGGAACGCCGGCGACGTCGTCCTCGGCCCGACCATGTCCTACCAGGCCTGGTTCTCCACCCTGAGCAATCTGCGTAGCCACTTGGAACAGCATGATGAAGAGGGCGCCACTTGGGCTGCGCTAGGTCCCCAATGTAGGTGGTGGTGGGGAGGCAATAGGCCTCCCCCCCCCATGGTCACCTGCTAGACCTTCGCCATCACCTAGCCAGGTCTGAGCCACACCACTGAAGCCTGGCTAGCTCTGCTAGGGCTCAGCTGGCTTGTGCAGCAGCAAATGATGAACAGCATACATGATGAAGTACCTTGAATTGGCCCTGGATGAGACATTGAAAAATCTGATTGGATCAGCCATGTCGTTAAACGTCAACATATATGAGCCTATGAAGCTCTCAGTTTGGATCAGGCTGGTAGTGCTGGAGAAGGGTGTAGGATTAATGTGCCCCTTTTCCAATGTAAATTGTCTCCATAGGGGTGCTGTTTGCCCTGTAGGGAAAAAAAAAACACTGTGGCAAATAGAGCCACCAGGGAGGGGGTAAAATTACACCAAGAAAGGGAGTAAATGGAAGATTCCCCCCTCCACCTTGCTTAGTGTTACGGTGCTGATTAAAATTTGGGCTCCCAGTAGTTACTGTTTGTAGAAATATTAAGGAAACTAGATATCTGATCATGGATCTCCAGTATATCATCTAGTCTGGTCCCAACAGTAATATGAAAAAAATCCTGTCTCAGTATTACTTCCAATAGCGCTCTCTCTCTCTCTCTCTCTCACACACACTCACACATACACACCAACACACACACACACCAATTAAAAAGCAGAATGTAAAAGAATGACTCAGAGGAACCCACTTTCTCTGATATGGCATGAATGAGCTCCTCTGAGTAATTCTTTTGGCATCTGTACTGAGCATGCCTCCTGACCAGAAGGTGGCAAGGCTAGCAAAGTAAATCATGCAGAGATATAACAGGGTTCTCTTAGAGGGAGACAGTCACATTGGAAATGATGGGGTGATTCAATCACCTCTTGTATGGAGATGCAGGTGAATTACTCACCCTTAGGCTGAATGGAAGACGGGCAAGGCCAGAGAAAGTGGTGGGTCTTGCATGGAGGTTTTTTGTGGTTCAGTCGCACAGTTGAGTCCGACTCTTCGCGACCCCATGGACTAGCTCCCGCCAGGCCCTCCTGTCTTCCGCCATCCTCTGAACTTTGCTCAATTTCATGTTCGTTGCATCGATGACACTAACCATCTCATCCTTTGCCGTCCCCGTCTTCTTTGACCTTCAATCTTTCCCAGCATCAGGGTCTTCTTGGTGGCCAAAGTATTTGAGCTTCAGTTTCATTATCTGGCCTTCCAGGGAACAGTCAGGGTTGATTTCTTTTAGGATTGACTGATTTGATCTTCTTGCAGTGTTTAGGTTCGCCATCGCTTTCCTCCCAAGGAGCAGGCGTCTTTTAATTTCATGGCTGCTGTCACAGTCTGCGGTGATCTGGGATCCCAGGAACGTGAAGTCTGTCACTACGTCCACGACTTCCCCTTCTATTTGCCAAGGAGTGATGGGGCCAGATGCCATGATCTTAGTTTTTTTGATGTTGAGCTTCAAGCCCACTTTTGCACTCTCCTCTTTTACCCTGAACAAGAGGGTCTTTAGGTCCTCTTCACTTTCTGCCATTAGAGTGGTATCGTCTGCATATCTGAGGTTGTTAATCTTTTCCCCAAAAATCTTAATTCCTGCTTGTGACTCATCCAGGCCAGCATTTCGCATGATGTACTCTGCATATATATTAAATAAGCAAGGTGACAATATACTTCCTTGTCGTACTCCTTTTCCTATCCTATGGAATCAGTTGTTCTATATCTGGTTCTAACTGTTGCTTCTTGGCCCTTATACAGGTTTCTCAAGAGACATGTGAGGTAGCAGACAGCATTTTCTATGGGAGAAAGATATGAGTTCACAGAAGCCTAATTGGATGCTGGCGTGATCCTGCACATATGGCTAAGTGGTAGCAAACGTGCTTTGGCTGCATAAGGCTTTGGGTTCAGCCCCTGGCCTCTTCAGTTAGCAAACGTGCTTTGGATGCATAAGGCTTTGGGTTCAGCCCCTGGCCTCTTCAGTTAAGGATGTCAGGCTGTGAGTGTTGGGAAGGCTGGAGAGCAGCTGCCATTCAGAGTAAGCTGTACTGTGCTAGATGAACCGATGGGCTGACTAGATGTAAAACAGTTTCATAGATGTTCCTATGGTCATTGTAGTAAGTGTCTACTTCTTTATTTTTTTACATTTATAGTCCACCTTTCTTACGGGGACTCAAGGCGGATTACACACGGTGAGTCAGTACAAAGTGACAAATTGGTTCAATAACCAATGCAGTTAGGATTTTAGAAGTCTGGAACCACCAGAAAGAACTGAAGCATAGCATAAGTATTCACATGTCACATTAAGCAGTACAGAAATTACGTAAATTGGATCCTACGTACAATACGCTGTACACAGCTGTATAGACCACAGTCCCTATTCATTTATCCAAGCAAGTTTGTGAAACCATTTTGTACGGTGCAACCCTGATACCTGTGCAGAAAAGCAGGTCTGCATAGTTTGCGGAAAGCCAGGAGAGTGGGAGCTTTCCTGACCTTCACGGGGAAACCTTTTCCACAGGACAGGAGCCACAACAGAGAGAAGAGAAGGCACATGGACAGGCGGTTGTTGATTTTGCCCATTTGCAGGTTGACACCTGCAGAAGCCCCTGCTGACTTGAGTGAAGTTGTGGCAGAACAGAGAGAGAGAGAGAGAGAGAGAGAGAGACTGTCCTGCAAATAAGAGGGACCAAGGCCATGAAGGGCTTTCTGTGTGATAGCCAATAGCTTAAACTGAGCCCAGTAACAGATGGGCAGCCAGTGGAGCGTCTGCATAATGGAAGTGATATGCATGCTCCATCTAGCTCCAGTTAATAGCTGAGCTGCAGCAATCTGGACCAGTTGGAGCTTCTGAGTTGATTTTTGAGGGGAGACTAATGTACAGTGCATTGATCCAGGTGGCCAGGTCAGCCATATCAAAGCAAGGGTCTATCTAATGGGCTAGGCTGAGTTGGTAGAAAGCCTTTTTTGCAGCTGCATTAATGTATATGGCCAACATACATAGAATGGGAACAAGCATGCTGTCCCCCACTAGTAGATGTTTGCATCATGTAAGCACAGGTGTGTCCATGTGGTCAGGACCACTGTTCCCAATCATGGGGATGGATCCTACAAGCATATGGTTGGATCCTGCAAGTGTACAGTTTGAATGCATGCAGTGCTGTGTCCATGTGAGGTATTTGCATGGAGGTGAGGATTGGGTCCGTACCCCATGCCCCCTTTGCATGTATTGGCCCTGTATGTAGGGTTTATTTATTTATTATCAAATTTATACCCCGCCCTCCCCGCAAAGCGGTTGCCAACTCTAGGTTGGGAAATTCCTGGAGATTCGGAGAGGATGGAATTTGGGAAGGGATGGGACCTCCACAGGGTATAATACCATACAGTCCACCCTCCAAAGCAGCCATTTCCTCCAGAGGAACTAATCTCTGTAGTTTGGAGCGCAGTTGTAATTCCAGGAGATCTCCAGGCCCCACTTGGATATTGGCAGCCCTACCTATGTGTCGTGTGTGCAGGGCTCTAGCTTCCTCTCTTTTATGAAATCCTAGCAAAGGTCCATCCCGTTTATCTCTAACCAAGTAGGGGTTGTCTTTTCAATGTATAATGGACAGAAATCCACTAGTGAAGCTGTTTCCTGGCATGGACTAGCAGGGTTGAGAGAACCCTTCACTTGATGAATTTCTGCTTGCTACACAGCTGTTAAAGCTTGCCTCTCTTTGTTTTAAAAAAATGGTGCTACCCTATTTGCAAATGTCCCTCTCCACTGTAGGTCACCTTTCCTCTTCCATTGGATCCCTCTGCTGGAACCTCAGGACTGGACCACATAGAGGCCCAATTGTCTTGAGTGAAATTATGAGGCCAGCCAGCAGCATTTTTGGCATTGTTCACAAAGCGCCTATTAATGCCCATTGGAACAATGTCCTGATTCTGCAAGCACAATAGGGAAGAGCTGCCAGCACAGACTGTTCTTGTTGCTGAGAGCTACCTGCACCCTCACCTGAAAGAGAGTGACCATTCAGATCCAAATGCTGAAGGAGAAAATACATTGATTATCAGTACCCAGAACTTCAACAAGCATGGTAGCATCTCCCCCCCCCCACGTATACCCAGTCTGAAAGCACAGACCATTTCCACAAAAGTGCAACCCCCCACATCAGCATTCTTAAACAATTGAACTATGCAAAACTTTCCATGATACATTTTGCCTCCCTAGGAGTGGATCCGAACTTTGTGCCCTCTTGCCTCTCAGTCACTATAGAGTTTTTAGCCGAATGCTAGAGTATCCCCTGCATGACATGCCCAGTGCAATGACGTCACCTATGGTGACATCATCACACCAGGTGCAGTGGAGCTCTTCGGGGGTAGCGCTCCCCCCGCCGGCCAGCTGGCCAGTGGTGGATTGAGGCCCCCAAAATCGAGGGAACCCCCGCCCCCATCGGGGGGATGGCAGCCCTATCATCAGGAGAGTAGGCCTCTAGCCACCCACTATCCCTGTTTCCAAGGACTGTTCATGCTTGGAATAGCTTCTGGGTATTTGTATTGGGTGGCTGGCTGGGGCTTGGAAAGAAATCCAGTAATTGTTCTAATCTATAGACTGGAGTATTTGCTGGATGATTACTTTGAAGTTGGCCTAATTTCCCAGTAATTACGTTTTTTTGGAAGTTCCTGTAGAAGCCATAATACAACCGGAAAGTGCACGGATTTGTGGCTAGTAACTGAAGATCCGAAAGAACAAATTAACAGCTCTGAAGTCAGAAACGCAAAGCAGAACTATTCATGGGGCTGCCAGCCTCCAGGTGAGGCCTGACTATCTACTGGAATTACAACTGATCCCCAGATGACAGAGGTCGTTTTCCCTGGAGGAAACGGCTGCCTTGGAGGGTGGACTGCATGGCATTATGCCTCTGGAGGTCCCTCTGCTCCCCAAACCCTGCCGTCCCCAAACATCCAGGAATTTCTCAACCCAGAGTTGACAATCCTATTCTAGAACTAATTCAAGAACTATTATTATTATTATTTAGTTAGTTAAAGTCAAATACCTTTTATTGGCATACAATATTAGAAAAAAAGCAATTCCCAGTATTAATACAATCCAGTAGAAATTATAAAAATAGATCATCGTGGTAAACCATTCCAAGGATATGTCAGGCCTATAACATACCTCAAGTTGTCACAAGATAGATTTGACCATACAGAAGATAGCTGAATCGTAAAATAAATTGAATTCTAAACTTTTAAACTTAAGGTATTTTTTTGTTTTTTTAAATTATAATTTAAGAATCATTAATATGATCAGGATCATTCTTCCATTTTATAAAACCATGAAGAAACTTAGCAGTCAGTTCAATGATCTCCGGGTCTCGTGAAGCAAGGAGTATTTAGTTAGTAAAAAAAAACGTTTTTATATGTTTTACATACCCACTGCCTTTTGGGACTGCCTAAAGATCTGCCCTTCCAGAATCTCTGTGGACAAAGGGTCTATTTTACCACGCAGAGCAAATTTGCATTCAATGAGGTAGAATAGAAAACGTACTAAATAAGCAAAGTGAGAACTACAAAATTGATATTCATCACAACTTCTCAGAATCTGAAATGGGACTTTTTGCATTTCAAGCACAATCAAATCTTTCTTTTGAGGGAGTTTTTATGAAAAGCTTAGAAACTCATGTTGATGAACTGTAAATCAGTAATAATAAGGAATCGACTATTGATTGATTTCTGACTCAACTTTCTCCAATAAGCATATGAGACTGATTAATGAATCAAAGAACAATTAAAACATTAAAGGCAATTAAAAAACAGAACTGAAAATGGGAAGAATGCTATTGATGGTCTTTTAAGGCTGTTAGATAATTTTAGATCATTTTGATGATTGCTTGTCAGAACTTTCCTTGGGAGCATGTATACTGAGTTGTATGATATAATTGGGGGGGGGGAATTAAAATCAAAGACCAGCATAGTTTAAAACCTTTTTTACACAGCACCAAATGTTATCTGAAAGAGGAAGGTTCATATCCCTCCTATAAAAATAACCAAGACGGGCTTAGCGGCACTTCTAAAGGGAAGGAATTTGACATTTATGGCAGCACCAGTGAGAAGTTTCTGCACCCCGTACTTGGCAGTCTGATCTCAAAAGAAGTGGACGACAGCAGAAGAGCTGCCTTTGCAAAATAATACGACAAAGGGGTTTATCTGAAAGGAACCAGAGTCTAGGCTGTGTAAGTTTTTTTAAAGACCCCAAACAGTACTTTTATATTTAATACATTTATACCTTTAAAATTTATCCCATATTCAATATTATTAATAACTGGGATTGTTGGGGGGTTACAAATTAGGAGAATATAAATTACATTTGAATTTTGCAAGCAAGTTCATATGAGGATGATATAATTTCCCCCCCCCCAAAGGTTAATTTCTCTTGGAATAACAAGAATACTAATAATAAGCTAACAGATATCATACATGTGACACTGACATATACAATGTGAAATTCTAATTCTGTTCCATATCTTGTGAAGTTCCCAAATCTAAATTTAAGTAGCTGCATAACTAGGAGATTAATTAGCTCCATAGTGTACTGTTGAGGTTAGGAAACGCTGTTCTTTTCATAGCAAAAAATCTGCAATTGTTTTTTGAGATATGTGAAGTCCACCTGGAACTCTTCTCTTCTATGTGGAAGTTCATTATGACTGAAATTAGATAGCTTGCAGCTGAAAAACAAAACACAGTTGTATGAATCCTCACCCCCCCCCCCTTTATTTGCTGGAATGAAGAGAACCTTTTATGCACCGATCTACTTTCTGTGGGAAGAGATTGTTACCTCTCTATTCCTCTTTTGATAATTGTTTTTAAGGTTCCCATTATGAGATTTACATTTTCAGCCTCTGTAGCTTTCTTTGATTACTTTGCAATACTTCTCTCGTCTTGATACATGAGTTCCATACCTGCCAATGGGGTTTCAGAAACATGCTCTTTCCAGGAAATGCTTCCCCACAACCAGACCCTTTTATTCACAATAAATTTGCAGTAAACAAATGTTTTATTCACAATGAAGAAGCCTCCCTTCTTAAAGTGCAGTGTTGCTCCTCTGTCTGGCTGTGCAAAGATACGAGGCAACAAAGTGAGGTGATGCATATGCTCTGTTGGCCCATCTCTCCTAAACTCTCTCCAAGCGGCTGCTGGCACCCTGAGCCCCAGGAATTCATCTCCTATTGGGCATCTACATCAGCCTCTTCCGGAATTATTCGTGCTTCATTAACACCAGAGTGCAGCATTTGTTGATTTTAAAATATTTATGTGCTGCTTTTATGTCCTACACTCAAAGCCAGTTTCCACAGATATGGACAATACTACAGACATCAAAATATTAAAACCTTGGGCCAGTCATGCTCTCTTAGCCAAACCTACCTCTCAGGGTTGTTGTCGGGATAAAGCAGAGGAGAGGACAACAACATAATTTACTTTGGATCCCCATCGAGGGGAAATGTGGGTATAAATGAAGTAAAATAAATAAATAATCAGACTATCAGCACAACAGCAGGTCAGTTTGTAAATGGTGGCAGGCTTAACTAGTATGGGAAATTACAGCTGTTTCTATACAAATGCTAGAAGTGTCCGAGGTAAAATCGGGGAGTTGGAGTGCTTGGTGTTGGAGGGAAAAATAGACATTGTGGGTATTTCAGAAACTTGGTGGGATGAGGAAAATCAGTGGGATACGGTGATTCTTGGTTATATATTCTTCACCCAAAGAGTGATTAACACTTGGAATTCACTGCCACAGGAAATGGTGGCGGCTACAAGCATGGACAGCTTCAAAAGGGAATTAGATAGGCATATGGACCAGATAGGCAGAGGAGCTGCGGTGGCTCAAGTGGTTAAGACGCTGAACTGCAGGCTGTGGAAGGTCAGTAGTTCAGCAGTTCAAGACCCGGGTGCCGCAAGACGGGGTGAGCTCCTGTCTCTAGTTCCAGCTCCTGCCAACCTAGCAGTTCGAAAGCAAGAAATTGCAAGTAGATAAATAGGTACCACTTCAGTGGGAAGGTAACAGCGTTCCGTGCGCCTTGGTGTTTAGTCATGCCGGCCACATGACCACGGAAACATCTTTGGACAGCGCTGGCTCTTCGACTTTGAAACGGAGATGAGCACCGCAACCCTAGAGTCGGATTCGACTGGCTTTCGAGCAAGGGAACCTTTACCTTTACCTTTATGGAGCAGAGGTCCATCAGTGGCTATTAGCCACAAGGTATAGATAGGGGCTCTGGGGCAAGTGATGCTGTCTTCTTGGTGCTTGGGGGGGGGGCAACAGGGGGGGGGCTTTAATGTCCTGGCCCCACTGCTGGACCTCCTGATGGCACTGGTATTTCTGGCCACTGTGTGACACAGAGTGTTGGACTGGATGGGCCTTTGGCCTGATCCAACATTGGCATCTCTTATGTTCTTATGTTCTTAAATGCCCCTTCAAATAGTTCGGCCTTGTATTTTGTTCACCAAAATACACTCCCCCCCCCCCCCCCAGAGTTGGTGTCACCCAGAGGTGACACTTCCCACACTTCTGGGCAGCCGATTCCAAAGGGCTGCCACTGGAAAAGCCCAAGTATGAGTCCCAACTCCTGACATTCCTCGGCACTGGGACAGCCCTTGTGGTGGTGCACATAGTGTCCTTGATGGCTTCAGCCAGAAGAAGCAGTCCAGCAAGTGTGCTAGTCCCATTATTGTCACTTTAACAGCACTGAAGCGCATTGAAATGCTTTTGTGTGGCTTTCTCTGTTTACTAGCACATGGAGCTACTAATTCACTTCAATCAGTTAGGAAATCCCTAATGAAACAGCTATTCTGGTAGAGGCGTCTCATTCTCCTGGTAAATGTTCTGTGATTAATCTATCCCTCTCTCTTTGCAGGTCACCTTAAAAAAACAAAAAAAAAAACCTGATGCTTTTATTATGTTGATTGCTTTACACTGAGCCCCTTTTAAGGCCTCTTAGAGAGACTGAAACCCAACCGAACGTTTTTCTCTATGGCAATCTGATCTGTGTACACACACAAGGAAGACAAGCTGTGCTTACAGGGGACAGATGCTGACATCTATTGAGACATCAGTAGCTGCTTTAATAGCAGATCCCCAGTTCTGCTACTGGATGATTAAAATCAAAAAGCCTTCCCACCCTCTGTGAAAGCTACACTGGGGTCTCTAGGAGTAATGCTGGTCTCATGCATATGATTAGTTCCACACTGGCTTCTGGAGATGGTATTACTAAACTACCCCTGGGAACATCAAAAGCATTGCAGAAAAACACCCTGGGTTCAAGTTTATTTAAGTTCCACAGGCAATTAGTCTAATCTCAAAGTAAAATGTCTAGCATTTCTTCCCATTTTGACGATACTGCAGACGTAGGCGTCAGCAGAGAATTAAGTCTGTCTCCCCTGCTGCAACAGTGCCTACCTCTGTAGCCTACAAGCACTCCTCCTTCTCCCAAACTCCCTCCCTAGTTGCTTATCTTGTTGGGATTAAGCCCAGCAAACAGAACTTGCCCTGAGTCTAGCAGTGAACAACCCCATGGCTAGTATGGGCCTGCCCCCTTTGTCACCCTAGATTAGAGCTGGCAGGGATCAGAGAAAAACAAAGAGGATTAATGATTCCCTGGCAGGTAGGAGGGTACCTGGATTAAGAGTAACCGTCATTGCTAAAGCTCTAATAACTGTCAGGCATTTTCCTCCATTGCCTTTTGGTCTTTACTATCTCATACTTTCCGAGGCCAAGACCCAGCTACTGATGCCCTCAGCTTGGGATGCCGGTGGGGGCAGGGGTCTTCCACTGCCGGGCCCTACCTTTCCACCAGGAATTACTCCCCCCAAAGGAGGGAACACTGGAAATTAAAACTCCCCCAAAACCAGAGCATCACCTCCCCCTGATGTCCCCGATATTCCTACGTCACTTCCTGGTCACATAAACATGTTGCTGAAATGCCGGGCATTCCTCCCTGCTCCTAGTAAGGATGCCCCCACCCCCACCCCCTGCCGGCTGCTTGGAGGGACCTGGCTGCTCAGAGGGACCTGACAACCCTTGGCTCAGGCTCTGGGCTACTAACAGAAAGACCTGTCCCTTGAGATGTTCCTTGCTGATAATGTCTGCGTTCCCATTGGAGAGCTGGGCTCTTCTTGGGCCAACGCTGAAGACTAAGTCCTGCCCTTTGGCCACATCTAGTTCTCCATTGGTGGGGGGCTTTTTAAGAGTCTACTAGACCAGAGTGGTAATTTATAAACTAATAGGCTCAGAACATTGATGGTTCTCCACTAACTATGGAGGGCAGTGTCGGATGAATCCATCAGGTTCCCTATTAACACTCAGCCTCCTGCTGATTGTCCCTCTGAGTGTTTCCCAGCACCTCTTCTCTGCTTATTACAGCTATGGAATCTAATTAGCCAGTTGCCATCTCCGGGCTCAGTACCCAGGGGGATCCAGTGGCACTTTGCTGGTTATTAAAAGCTACTGTATCTTAGAGGAGAGGAGATAAGTTCCAGAAAAACAGGAGGATGCTAGAGAAAAGGAGGTGTTACTTCTGCCTTGGAAGGGACGTCACTTACATTGGCCACAGGTTCTCCCAGAAGCTTCCTGGAACGACTTGATGCCATTTCTCTTTGTGTTCTGTGCTGTCTTAGGAAGGAGTGAAAGAATGACTAGTTGTTGGGCTCTGAGCCATTGAATTCTGTACCAAAGTGGAGAAACAGGAACTGCTGTGAATACCGGGAGTTTGGCATTCTGCCCTTGAGTGGTCAATGGAGTAGTAACTTCTTCTCAGAGCCCTAAATTGCTTTAGCTTGAGCCACTTGACCTCAGGAACCCTGAGTTACAGAACATTCTTCCCCAGGGCCGTAGCCAGGATTTTTTTCATGGGGCACACTAATTTGATTAAACTGGTTTTCCCTCCCAGAGCTCCTTAAACCTTCCCTCCAGGAAGATGCTTTCCATCCGCCAATGTGCCAGCCAGCCAAAGTGCTGTGCCAGGCTGACGGGCTCCCGCAGCAGCTGGCCCCGGCCTCACTGGGTGTGGAGCAGGAAGGCCAGCTCAGCCCACACATGCGGCCACAGCAGCCCAGCTGGCCGACATCACTTGCTTGCGCTGCAGGAAGAACATCGCTGGCAGCAACTGCCAGAGCTGGTCGAGGGTGGGCCCAGGATGGCACTGCCACTGACTCCACCTCTGCCAGCCAGAGAAGGAGGGGGAGAGAAAGAGGAGAGGGCTCTTTTGGCCCTGCACATTCCTTGCACCCACGGCGGCTGGAGAGGCATGGCACAGCTCCTGGCTTCTTCCGTCCAGGGTCTGCTCTGCTGTGGTCGGGGGGGGCGGCGCTGCAGATTCGATAGGGGGCACAACCTCCAGCAAACCCCCCCCCCCCAGCTGGCTATGGGCCTGTTCTTCCCAGTTCCATATTTGGTTTTTGCCAGCCAGTGTTTTGTTCTTGCCTTGAAAATGCTAGTGGTCCCCAAACAGAGAGCTGAGACATAACGTTGGATCTTCCATTCCCTCATTCTTTCAGAACTTTGTTTCCCTCTTGCCCATCTTAGCCCACAACTGATTCTGCCTCCTTCACTTCGGCCCCTCTCCCTCCTGGGTAATTGTCCGCTTGTTGCCTTGTACTTCTCTGTATATTTCTTTGCAACAAGAAAGGTTGGGATTGGATTTCCTTATTCCAATGAATTTTGGCTTTAGAAAAAACCCCTTATCATGGTTTCAAAAGCAAAGTTTCCAATATGGAGGAAGGTGAATGGGGTAGATCTGGAATCAGAACATTAATTTATTTGATTTGATTTGTACCCCGCCCTCCCCGCTGAGGCAGGCTCAGGGCGGCTTACATAAAAATAGCAACAGATAAATTGGCCCCCACTTGTAATTGCACAAGTGAATGAAAGTCTAATGCTCGCTTAGTGATCCCAGAGCAGCTAGACTAGGGTTGCCAAGTCCTACCTGGCCAGTGGCAGGGGGTTCCCGTGTTCCCTCCGGGATGTTCTGCCACATGCAGGAAGCTGATGTGGGGGGGGGGGTGATGCTCTAGTTTTTGGGCAAAACTCTAAATTTTTGCCTTAAAAACCATGGAGTTTGGAGTTGTGTGACCTTAACGAAATGGAAAACTAGACTACTGGCTACAAGTGGCAGGGAAGTGTAATAGAAGTAGCCTGGAGGGTGCTTACAATTCTGGGATAAGGGGCTGTGGGTACTGCAGAGAAGCAAGATTCCAGTGAGCTAGCCTCCTTAAAATTAGGCTGGAGATAGGCAATAGGATTTAAGAGTGTTGGGATTCTTTATTCAAGGTCGATGGTTGTATTGCAAACACAGAGCCACACTTAGTAAAAGAAAAATATCTTTACTATAAAAACAAAATAAAACATGGGTATGGTACTTTGGATAAAATAAATAAAATAAAAAGTTACATATTTGCAGTTACTCTCAGTAATATATGCTAACAGCTACATCTTTCTATCTCTCTTGGCTTCTAGAAGAGAACTACCACTTTGGTTCACACAAAGGGCCATAAACTTGTGAATACATTAATGCTAGATCGAAGCATTTCTACAAACAAGATGTTAGTTGACCAATACAAAGGTTACAGGTCACTTCATTAGGATAAACAACTCCCACAAACTTTCCCATTGTTGAATACATTACATAACGTAACATCCTGTTTCCTAACAACATTTAACTCTGTAATGACTGAAGCGTAAGCAACTTGCAATTCCAACAAAGAGAGCTAAGGTTGATGTGACAGAGAGGAGACATTTCCCATGGGGTACACAACTCCTCCTTTTGTCCCACTGTGATCTGTGGCCAAACGGGTTTTGCAGGTTTTTGAGGCTGTACAAAAACCCCGTTAGATCAGAGACAATAGTGGGGGCAGGAAAAAAGGAGCCTATCCACCACGAGCACCGATGCCTCTTTATTTCATCTCCTTCAACTCTCTTCAAAGTGGTTGTCTGTCTCCAGTCTCCAGTTTGGAGACACTTATTTTGATCCCTGTCAGTACAGCTGTCTTCACTCCTTTGAGCAGGGAAACAGAGAAAGGATGGGTAAGTGTATCCACTCTGGGTTCAAAAATGGACTGGAGAAAAGGGTTAGGTGGATGTGGCTGCAAAAGGTCTCTTTTGCTCAGTGCGCACAGGCCGATTCTGCAAAAGCAGTTGTTCCGCCCTCGGTCTCCCGTTTCCCCCATTTGTAGTGCTCAGTTTCCCACTATTTGCTGCGCAGCCGCATTTTGACCTGCATCTCCCACCCCCGCCCCCCGATTTCCCCTGCGTCTTCTTGATCCTTATAGGGAGAAGATGCAGGTCAAAATGCAGCCACACAGCAAATAGTGGGAAATTGAGCAGTACAACCAGGGGGGGGGGGGGGGAAACAGGAGACCGAGGGCGAAACAACTGCTTTTGCGGACTTGGTGACAGTCACTCTTCCCCTTCCCAGCTGCTTCCTTGTGGTTTGTTTCTATCCTCCACACCTATCAAGTGGACAAATAAATGCTGTCCCTTACAGATGGTTGTCCTGATGGACCCGATGGAGGACCCTGACGATGTGCTACGCGCCAACCGCTCACGGGAGAAATCCTACATGTTTGATGTTGCCTTTGATTTTGCTGCTACACAGGTCAGAATTTCATACATTTGTATTCCACTTACCCAGGGCCATCAGGACCAAAGGTGATACTGTGCAACAGACACACCCTCCCAATGTATATATATTTTTAAATGAAAAACTGCTGCAGGAGACTGCAAATTTGATCAGAGGGTCAAAGTAGGGGGAGAGGTTCAGACCCCCCCCCCCAGTCAAAACCTCTCTTTCTAAGCTGCTTTTGCACCACAGGGGGACATATACATTGGTTTGGTACCTGTATTATCTCCCATGGTTGAAAAGTAGCTGGGGGTGGATTTTGAGAGAGAAAATGGCCAGGGCGGAAAGGGTAAGCAGCTTCTACCCCTATCCCATTCTTCTGTTCTCAGCTTCCTAGAAATGTCGGGAGCATTTTAGCCATGTCTGCTGTGTAACATCTAGTTTAGTCCTAAAATGGTTTTGTAATCCCAGCCTCCCCTTCTTGCCTGTTTTAGGTATAGTACCAGGTGGCAGGTGGGATGGCAGGACCAAACCTCAAGATACCGTTTCATCAGCTCCATTTCAAAGTAATCTGCCATTATAGTGAAACTGGAGCTCTTTAGTGAGGTCTGCCCCTGGAGTGCACCTGGAGAGAAAGTTGGGAAGGGGGTAGTGAAAGAGAAGGAACAAGAGGGATTTTGGTGTTGAACAGACAACCAAACAGTTGTCACAATTTGCATGCGTATTGCCTTCTAGTTGCTAATAATTGTTACTCAGGGTATGGGTAAAATGCACTGAATTCTCCTGTTGGACCTGTTACATTAAAGTGCCTTGTTTGTCAAATTGTGTACTGAAGGAGGTACACAAACACACAGAGAGCCAGACTCCCCAGTCAAGTTTGTATGTCTTTGTTGAGCTTGGAGGTAGAATCTAGTCACTGTGATAGGAATGTCTATGTGCAACATGGTATAAGTTTTCCTTGTACCTTTATTTTCCACCAGATTTTCAGTTCTCTGAAACCAATTCTTTTTAACCGGTTTGCCCTCCAGTGTTAGCAGAATTTATGCTGGCATGGGTTGGAAGAGAGGAGAATTCTTCTCTGAATCAGATTCACCATCTGAGCAAGAGAGGAATTTGGCAGCTGGGAAGTTTGTCTTGTGCGCTACACCAAAGGAATACAAAATTTAATCACCCTCTCTCAAAATAGGGAGATCTCATGATTGGGGGGAGGGGGACACAGCGAGAAGGCCATCAAGCCAAGAGTCTAAAATTACTTAATTGTACCACTGGGATGGCCCTGGAACCCAGTTGTCCAGGGGAGTGGTCAGTTTCTTCCAGACGTTGGATGGTTCACTAGCGGTTTGAGAATCTCTGTTCATAAGAGCTAAACCCTGGTGATGCTTCCTCTCACTGAGATCCATTTTTGTTCCACTGTTTCCCTGGAAACAATTTCTTTCTTTGATAACCTCATGTTTCCATGTCCCTTTGACAGGAGATGGTCTACCGTGCCACCACCAGAGGTCTCATAGAAGGCGTCATCTCTGGATACAATGCTACTGTTTTTGCCTATGGCCCCACTGGTAAGAGAACAGGTCCTGCTCTGAATGAGACACACTATTGGGAAATCGTTTCAGCTCACCATCAGTTTGTGACAACCAAGCTCTGGTTACTGCAGGGATTCAGGTTTTAGCTCAGAAAGCTGTGGGAAAAACATTCAGAGTTGCTTTGATGGGTACCTGGCTGAATTCCCTGAGTGTGAGGCAGGGCAGGATCAAGAGAAAGCATCTTTGGACCAGATGCGTTGCTCCCTTTAAAAACCAACAGGATTTTTGAACCTGCTTTGCTGTGCCCTGTGATTGTAGAAAATAAACTGCGTGTTCACTATCATTGGAGTAAATCTGAGACAAGAAACTGGATAAATGTTCTTATTAAATCCTTGGACAAACCTCTCTCTAGCATTCCTGACTCTCACGTAGCTTCTCCAACCAGACTGTGCCTCTTCCTTCCAGAACAGCCATTCTAAGAATCAGCTTATCCCAGGAAAGTCATTTTTAGAGTGGAGATAGACATAAATTCAGTTGCTTTTTCTGTTTGAACAAAGCCAGATTTGCACAGTACTGATTTGCTAGCAGTGACATCAATCATAAAGCAAACTCCCTTTCTAAAACCCAGGTTTGGTAAGGCTGAGTTCCAAATTCCACCACCACTAAAATGCATATGTGTCAGCTATTTATTAGCCATCAATTTCTTTACTCTGTTTCTATCCTTAGGGTGTGGAAAGACCTATACTATGCTTGGCACTGACAATGAACCTGGAATCTACGTTCGGACACTCAATGATCTTTTCCGTGCTATTGAGGAGACCAGCAATGACATGGAGTATGAAGTGTCCATGTCCTACCTAGAGGTGAGACTGGGGTCACCTCAGGCACGGAAGGAGTGTGTGTGTGTGCATGTGTATGTGTGCCTATACCTCATGGCCCAGAGATGGGAAGGGATTGGTCACTCTCAGGGCCTTTGGGTATCTCATCTTCTGTGCTCTGATTCCTGTAACTATTTCTGAAGTGCTCCTAGAATCATGACACTTCCTACAATGTTTTTCTTGGAGAAGAGGCTGAACTATATCTGTGTAACTGAAGCTGAGCTGTGAAGCACAAAGATTCACATCTCTTTGCTCATTACGGAGATGCACATTTTCTACTTTCATCTGAACAACCCAAGAAGCAAAGAGTTGCATGAGAAGGAGCCTCCCCAATAAAGATGCAGCTTTGCTCTAAATCTTGCAGTTGCTCAGCTGTCCTTAACCCTCCCCCAACCCTCTGCCTCTCCCCAGACACCCCATTCATCCCTTCTGTTTTTATGGCTAGCGAGCACACCATGCTGTGCACAGATAATCCCCTTGGTTACACACCAGGATGAAGGCTAGTACAATATTGACACACGTGAGCAGCTTGGAACAAACAGACAACCTGCAACAAAGCAGGGAAGGCAGGAGCAAGAGGCTGGAAGAACAGGACCTTGTCCCATACCCAGTTCTCAGCTGCCTCTGTTCTTCCTCCAGCTCACCTTTAAGGTATATTCAGGCTTTAGCCCATGCAGTCATGGTTTTCAGTGAGCTTGGACTGCCAGGCACCAAATTCAACCTAGATCAGTGTTTGGCACAAGAGCAGCTTTTCAAGCATATGACAGAAGCTGACCAAAACTGAGCCCAGCTCATGGTCAGGAACCATGCAACCAGCTCACTACAGGCAGCTGAAAGTCAGCACTGGCTGATGGAACAAGATCCTTGTTGCCACAGGCGGAACCATAATGTCAGTAGTCTCCATTCCAGCTCCTTTGACTTCTAGAGCTAATTGGATGATTCCTGTAACCTCAGGCAAAGAGATACAGTCCCACTGGTACTTCTGGAAATAATGAGATCTAGATGTCACTCTTAACAATAACAATAATATAGAAGAGTTATGCTCCACTTTTCTACTGTAAACGATAATAAAGGTAGCTTACGTGATCAAACTGTAAAAAGAAGAAGCACGCAAAAGCCATAAAAATGTGAACATGTACATCACATGTTTGCATTTATTTTAATAATATCTATTCCACTTTTGCCATCATAGCACTCAAGGTGGCTTATAGAAAATTTATAAAATACAAACAATAATCACATATTAAAATTACATTTCTGAAAATATTATCAACAGAAAGCCTGGGTAAGCAAGGACAACTGGTGCCAGAAATTTAGCACACTTGGTGAATATTGGCGGGATGGGTGTTCAATAATCATGGTTCCACCACAAAAAAAAGGCCTTGTCTAAAACAGCAATCTGTAGCAGCACCACCAGAATCCTAAACCAAATAAAACAGCAGTACACAGAAATAAAAATTTAAATTAATAGATTCAGAATGGATAAGATAGCAGAATTCAGTAGTGAATAGATTAAGACCATAAAATAAAACATATTGCTCAGTTTTCCCTCCCTTGCACACAAAAAAGAAAAGCCTAGCTTTCAGATGTGCTGAGCAGAGCAAGGAGAGTAATGGAGTAGGATACATTTCCTAAACCTCTTTTGCTGCCAGGGCTTCTCTCAAGGAACTGTAGATCTGTAAGGTAGCTGAGAATTTGCTTAGGCTTGACATACATTCTCCTAGCAGCTGCTTCTGTGTACACACTGTGCCGTATGCTGTTAGCTTCTTGCATGAATAGGCACATACAAAAGATCTCTCTCGACCACATACATGATTCCAGTTTGCCCCACCAGATGGACAAATGCCCTGCTCAAAGATACTTAAACTTGACTGTCAAACTACTTTGGCTCCTGCCATTGGGATCTACTGTCTTTCTCTTAACTAGATCTACAATGAGATGATCCGGGATCTGCTCAACCCTTCCCTTGGCTACCTGGACCTCCGTGAAGATTCCAAGGGCATAATCCAAGTGGCTGGTATTACTGAAGTGTCCACCATCAATGCTAAGGAGGTGAATGGGGATCAGCCAATTATAAAAGTAGAGAGGGCCAGAAATGCTGCTGCTCCCCTATGCAGTTCTGCAGGGTAGTAATCCCACTGACTCATTTAATGTTCTGCAAGAGCCTGCCCATAGTTTTTTACTTTTCACTGTAGTGAATTGAAGGTTGTTC
>NW_015160208.1:122676-189447 GCF_001447785.1 Gekko japonicus
AACAGCAGCCAGAACAGCACTAGTTCCTCCTTGTTGTTAAGAGATGCTGTCAGAATAACACCCCCACTTTGCATCCTGGCCAGTGGTCTATGACTAATCCGATCATCTTTTTTCCTTTTATAGTAGTGTTTTTGTTGATAGAGATTTGAGCACTTTCGTGTGGCCTGATTGTTTGTTCTGTTCACTGAAAGGTGAGAAAGGAGAATGGGGATCAAGTTGGTTTCTGTTTGTATTTAGATTCAGTGTTTGAGACTGTGGATGGGGCAAGAAATGTGATCCTCTTTTATGGATATTGGTTAAGAGGAGAGAAGTCAGCTCAGTATCTCTTGGCCACCATTCGTGGTCTAGTTTTGAGGGATTTGGAAGACATGGCTAAGCAGTGCAGGATGGATTGTCTTACCTGGTTTCTCCCCAGTGGAAGAAGGTAACTGTTCTCTGGATTCCCTCCATTAATTTTAAATGATGTTGCCAAGAAATTTTGGATCAATTTGATGGGCAAAAGAATCTTGCATATAATTGCCCCTTTGGGTCCTTCACCATCCCAAGGCATTGTTCTTTTCTTTTCTTTTTTCTACTCTTGCTCCTGTGAACTCGCACAGATATTCCTCATGATCTCTACTCGCTGGATCTCTCTTTTTGCCTCTCACTTATGTCTCCTTTCTGGTGTACTCTCTTCCTAATGGTGGCATTCTGTCTTGTTTGCAAATTTCATTGGTGCTGAATGTTAGATCGCGCTAACAAAGGACTCGTAGAGTGATTCAGCAAGTGATTCAGCTTTATTGGAAGTAACGAACAAGCACTAAACTCAGTAAGAAACCAGAACAGAAAAACAGTGGGAGCTTATGCTCCTTTTAAACATAACCGGGCTAATGTAGCCACGCCTATTTACAATTAACAACCAATGAGATTGCTTAGTTAAGGACCAATGGGAGTCTTTCCCTCCTAGGGAATGGTATCGTTCTGATTGGTCGCTGTTACGAAGCGACCAATAGGAAGTTCGCTCAGAGGAGCCCTGGTCTGGCTCGAAGCTTAACATAGGAGTCCTATGAGGTGATTCATGTAATCGTTTCAATACATTACAATTCAGCCTGGATCAGGCACAGACTCGACTGGGATTTCAGCCCCGCACACAGGGTTCTGCCCTGACTCGGGGACAGTACCGGGCCTTTCGGTACTCACCGCCTGCTCTGGGGGTGTCCACTCGACATCAGGGGATTCAGCCGTCGGAGAGTCAGCGCTGTCCCTAGCCCAACGTCTCCTTAACTGATCTATGTGGCGCCGCCATATTCGACCGTCAGCTAACTGCACCACATACATTCGAGTACCCACAGAGTCGGATATAACCCCAGGAAGCCATAAGTGCCCGTTTGCATAATTTCGTGCGAAAACCTTGTCCCCTTTTTCAAACATGCGCACCTTCGGTTGCGCCGTGGTACGCTCGGATTGCTCTTCAGTGAGGTCTGGGTGCATTCGGTTCAAACGGGTCGTGAGTCTCCGCCCCATTAACAATTCGGCCGGACTACGGCCTGTAGCACTACAGGGGGTGGTGTGCTGCAGCAAAAGAAAGGAGCCCAGCCTCTGGCTCCAGTCCCCTTCGTCCATTTTACCCAGGGCCTCTTTGGCCGTCCTGACCATCCGTTCGGCTTGGCCATTAGATGCCGGATGGAAAGGGGCCGAAGTCATTTGGCGTATGCCATTACTCGTGAGGAAGAGCCTAAATTCCTCAGACACAAATTGAGGCCCGTTGTCACTGACGATGACGTCAGGCAACCCGTGGGTGGCAAAAAGTCGGCGGAGCGCATGGATCACAGCAAGTGATGTGGTCGATTTCATATGCACGACCTCCAGCCATTTGGACATAGCGTCCACCACAATTAGGAACATTTGCCCTTGGAGAGGGCCAGCAAAATCTATATGCAATCTGGCCCAGGGTTTACCAGATGACTCCCAGCCTTGGGGTGTAGCTTGTGGGGGATCGGGTCTGACTTGCTGGCATTTGGGACACCCTCGTACCCATTCTTCGATCTCTTTGTCCAGCCCCGGCCACCAGACATACCCTCTGGCCAACGCTTTGGTGTGTACCATACCGGGGTGACCCTCGTGCAGCGACTCTAACACTCTCGTCCTGAGTTTGTCAGGAACCACCACCCTGTTCCCCCATAATACACAGCCCTTAGAAATGGATAGTTCATTTTGACGGCTTTTGTAAGGGCCGAACTCCGGTTCAACGCTTCCAACCGGCCACCCCCTCCAAACCCAGTTTAATACTCGGGACAGCACGCTATCCTTGGCCGTGTGTGCTGCAATGTCCCTGGATGATACCGGGGGTCGAGGAAGCTCCTCAATTGCCAAGACCTCACAGGCGGGGGCAGGGTCTGCGCCAATGTCCGGCACCGGGCACCGGCTGAGGGCATCCGCATGCCCAATCGCTTTCCCAGGCCGGTGCTCTAAGTCAAAATCATAAGCCTGCAAAAATATCGCCCATCTAAGCATGCGTGGGGACATGATGTTTGGCAATTGCTTATCGGGCGCAAAAATCCCCAGTAGCGGCTTGTGGTCAGTGACCAGCAAAAATCGTCTGCCAAAAATAAAATCATGGAACTTTTTGACAGCCGCTACCAACGCCAGACCCTCCTTGTCTATCTGGGCATAGTTCCGCTCTGCCGCAGATAGTGATCTAGAATAAAAAGCGATAGGCGCTTCGCTCCCATCAGGCATCAGATGGCTTAAAACTGCGCCTACTCCAAAAGGTGAAGCGTCAGCAGCTAACACCAGGAGCTTGTGTTCATCATAATGCGTGAGTACGGCATTAGATGTCAGCAGCTCCTTGACTCCCACAAAAGCCTTTTCCTCGGCCTGCCCCCACTTCCATTTTGCCTCCTTGTGCAAAAGCGCGTGCAAAGGGGCCGCCACTGATGCCTTATGCGGTAAAAACGCATGATAAAAATTCAGGAGTCCTAAAAAGGATTGGAGCTCCTTCTTACTCACCGGCCTGGGGGCGTTTTGGATTGCAGATACCTTCTCATCCGTGGGGTGGACTCCCTCTGCGTCAATGCGAAACCCCAGGAAGTCCACACTTTCCACCCCGAGCGTGCATTTTGAGCGCTTAACTCTGAGACCGGCATTTTGAAAACGCCTGAGGACCTCTTTAACCCGGTCCAGTAGTTCCTGTTCAGACCCGCCCGCAATCAGCACGTCGTCAAAATAGGGCACTGTGCCAGGTACCCCCCTTAGTAGACGTTCCATGAGGCCCTGAAAAATCCCAGGTGCTACGTTGACCCCGAATTGCAGCCTGTTCACTTTAAAAGCCCCTTGGTGGGTTACAATTGTTTGGGCCTCGGCAGCCTCCGGGGTGACAGGCAACTGCTGGTATGCCTGGGCCAGGTCAAATTTGGCGAAAATCTTGCCACCCCCCAGGGAAGCCAAAATGTGGCTTATTACCGGGACCGGGTACGAATGTTGCTGCAGCGCCTTGTTAATCGTACATTTGTAATCGGCGCATAGTCGTATGGACCCATCTGATTTGACAGGGGTTACGATCGGGGTCTCCCATTTGCTGTATGGTACTGGCTCTAAAACCCCTTGCTCAACTAGTTTGTCAATCTCTTTTTCCACCTTATGTTTGAGAGACACAGGTACTTTCCGATACTTCAACCTAATAGGTTTGACTGACGGATCTAAGTCAAACGCAACCGGGGGGCCCTTGTACCTCCCCAACCCTTCGGCAAATACATCAGGGAACAGGTCGTACAGCATGCCCCATTTATTTTCAGACATCCTGTTAATCCCAGAAATACCAATGCCCAATGGCTCAAACCAATCTAACCCTAGCAGGTTAACCCGGTCTCCCTCTGCAATCAGGAATGACAGTTTAACACATTTCCCCTTATACTCAACAGTAACAGAGTCCCGTCCGGCCAAGGGAATTCGGTTGCCCTGGAAGTCGGACACTCTGGTTCCCGCAGGCTGGAGCCGCCGCCGGCTTCGGTTCGGGAACAACTGGCGCCAGGACGCGGCAGAAATCACCGTCACGGACGATCCTGAGTCCACCTCCATTGTACAGGGTCGGCCGTCGAGGAGTGGAGTCACGGTGATCTTGCCCTGGCTGCTGGTGCGATTTACGGCCGATGCGCTCGACAAGGTCGCCGTCAACTGGCAGCTTGCTTCCGATGCTGAGGAACGGGTCTTGCCTTGGGTGCTGACTGGAGTGCCCCTCTGCGCTGACCGGTTGTTAGTTGAGGGATCCTTCTTTGCTGATCTGCAGACTCTGGCCAGATGACCACGCCGCCCACACGCTCTGCAGTCGACATCACGAGCCCAACAGGAGTCGCGCTGGTGTTTCCCGCCACAACCGGAGCAAGGCTTGACGTTGGTAGTCTTCGCTGGGGTCCGCTTGCCTCGAACCGCGTTGACGTCATCATCCGCGTCTTCGCCCTCGCTGTCTCGTTGAGCGTGTATACTGGGCTCTGCCACCCGCTGGCGGACCTCCTTCGTGGACTTCTCCGCTGCTTCCGCGGCCATGGCCTCTTCGTAGGCCACTGCCCAGGTCAGGGTGGTGCGGGCGAACAGCCTCTGTTGCAGCCTTTCATCTTTGAGACCGCAGACGAGACGGTCTCTGAGGGCTTCCTCCACGTTGTGGAAATTACATGGTCGTGCGGCTTTGCGAAGGGCCGCCACGAAATCTGCGATGGTCTCGCCTCCGGCCTGGTTCCGCTTGTAAAAAGCGTGCCGGCAGGCGATCTCCGACGGTTGTGGAGAATAGTGAGCCTTAAGCTTCTCAGTGATGTCAGCGTAGGTGACAGTCTTTATATCAGTTGGGGCCACCAACGACCTGGCTATGTCGAAGGTCCCCTTCCCGCAGGAACTCAGGAGGCACGCCCGTTTCTTGGCCTCGTCTGTAATGTCGTGCGTCTCCAGATGGAACTCGAACCTGGATAGGTAGGAGTCCCAGTCTTCTGAGGAAGGTTCGAAGCACTCGAACTTCTGGCTTCCAGCCATCGTGGGAGACTTGGGCACCGGAGCTGGTGGCGCCTCCGCCGGATCGGCTGGCGTGCTCTGCTCGCTTTCTTCCGAGTCCGAAGTGTGGATGTCCGCAGGGCTGCCTACCTGCTCTAACACTGCTCTAAGATCCCATCCTCGTCGCCAATTGTTAGATCGCGCTAACAAAGGACTCGTAGAGTGATTCAGCAAGTGATTCAGCTTTATTGGAAGTAACGAACAAGCACTAAACTCAGTAAGAAGCCAGAACAGAAAAACAGTGGGAGCTTATGCTCCTTTTAAACATAACCGGGCTAATGTAGCCACGCCTATTTACAATTAACAACCAATGAGATTGCTTAGTTAAGGACCAATGGGAGTCTTTCCCTCCTAGGGAATGGTATCGTTCTGATTGGTCGCTGTTACGAAGCGACCAATAGGAAGTTCGCTCAGAGGAGCCCTGGTCTGGCTCGAAGCTTAACATAGGAGTCCTATGAGGTGATTCATGTAATCGTTTCAATACATTACACTGAAGGCTTTTATGTGGAGTGAGTTTATAACAAAAAGGTTGCTTTACATTAACCCATTTTTTCCAATATGCTCGAACTCCTATACAGTCCTCGCTGAATTAGGAGTTAAACAAGGAGAGAGGACCAGTATGGACTCTGAAGGAATGCCTGTCCATTTCCTGAATTTCACATTTTGGTGAATATGATCAAAGCAGGACTTAGGCAGTGTTCACATGCACGAGATAATGGGGGGGGGGGGAAGGGGGGCTTTTTGCTCCCAGGGACCTGCATTTGCGTGATCACACAGTCCCTGGGAGCTGCAGGGTGGCCCACCACTGCATGATCAGACGCAACTGCGGATGAGTCGGGGGGGGGGGGGTTGCCACGTACTTCCAGTGCGCTTCAACAAGGGAGTGATGATTTGCCTCTCCGCACCGAGTGCTCCCTATGCACTGTGCAATGATGCACATACCGAAATGGGGGGGAAAACAACGGCATGGAGTCAAGATGGCCTGATCAGACCATCCCAACGCCATGAGAGCGCACTGGTGCGATCACAGAGGGGAAAGTCCGTTCCTGGCATGTAGCAAACCAGTTTGCTACTGGGTTTTCCCCGGTGTCTTTTTACTCCGCTTCTGCAGCGGAGCAAAACAGATTGCTGACGGGAGTGGGACGCTTGGCAGATGTTGGCGTCTGATCGCGCCCTTAAAATCCGCCTGGCATTCACGCCTATGACACGGCTAATTCTGCATGTGATTGTGGCATTCTAGTTCTTTAGGAGGTCCCACTATCTGCTCTGGAGAAAGGAATTGCTTTGTCTCTGGAAAGTCACTGAATATAATCAACCATGTGGAAAAAGGTGAGGAACACATTCCTTGTATATTGTAATGTGGAGATAATACAGAATTGAGATGTACATTCCCAGATGTATCTGACTCAGTTGCCTTTTGTTTTGTGAACACAGAATTAGAGGTTTGCAGGCCAGAGCTTTTCCTTTTATCTGTGCCCTGGGTTACAAAGAGTACAGAACTGCCAGCAATGGAGAAAGAGTGAGTGCTTATGTTTGTAGTGCACCAGGGAGCTTTCTCCTGCATTGTGTTCAGAAACAAAACACACAGGGACTTATAGTTTTTTCGGAGGGGGTCCCAGTGCCCACATCGACTGACTTGGCTACCTCTGATTAAATATGGCTTTGAATTTTGGATGACGCATGTGACAAAATGGCTACCAGGCCTTAAAATGGATGCCAGCCTGGTAGTTCCTTACGTGGGGGGGGGGGGTACTCCATAGGGAACTATGGAGCTGCCATACCTCCCTGCCTACAGTTCCCAGCAGCCTTGAGGTGAAAGAGCAGGAAAAGATGGACACACCCCAGGGGTGGAGCCAGTGAGAAAAAGGCTTTGGCCCTTGAGGAGAGTCTTGGTCTCAGCCCAGTCTTCAGCGTTGGACGGCAGGTTCAAGTGAGAGTACAGGTGGGACTCCTGTTACCAGAGACTCCGTGGGCAATCCAGGCCACTATTAACCGTGGTGGAGAGCCAGGAGGGTAGCAGTACTGGTGGCCAGTCCTGAGGAGGAGGGCTGGAGTTTCTCTCCACAGCAGGAGGGGGGAAAGTAAATCCTGGCCTGAGGCCACAACCCACTACAGGAGTAGAGAGGGTCTGTGGGTAGGGACAGAGGAATTGTGTTTTTATCCTGTTTATTTTCTGTGCCCCAGTTGTGTTGAAGTGCCTGTGTTTGCTTTCTGTGCCTAACCTGTATATAGTTAAATAAATCTTCCTTTTTGAGTTTAAAAAGCCTGGTGTGCCTTAACCACAGGGTCCTCCCTGCTCTACACGTTACCAGGGGCAAAAGGAGGCCAGGGAACACAAACGGGCCCAAATCAGAGGGGTTGCCAACTCTCCAGGGGGAACCCAAAGATCGAGGTACCTACTTCCCAAGGTAGGGAATTTAGCCAGAAGGGTCTCACTGTCCCTCAAGGAAGGCGGTAACTCAATTCAGTGAGTGGTGACAGCGGTAAGGAAGAGAAATAGTCCCACCAGGCAGGGTGGGAAGGCCAAAACAGGGGCTTGCGAGCCACAGAACGGCGGCTCAGTCTCCCAGGGCTGAGGGCGGGGCCCCATTTCGCCACAACGCATTTGAGAACAAGCGTGGAGAGAGAAATACTAGGATGGGATTTTGTGAGTCATTTCTGCTGACGGGGCAGTTGCTTTTCACCCTCCTCCTGCAGCAGACTTCCAACTGGCCACATTTGCTGTTGTTGAAGGTCCCCTGTTTCCCATGACCTGCATGTTAGGGGGCATTTGGGGCTGCAGGAGGAGGGAGGCAGTGGTGCTCCACTGACAGAAACACCTTCTGTCAGTAGATATTTTTGACAGGATCCACACAAGCCCCTTGGTTTCACTTTGATTTGCAAAATCCATCCATCTCTGTCCAACCTGCCAGTCAGGCGGGGCCAGCCATAATGGTCTGAACATACATTGTGTATCCACTGTTGACCCCACATTTACGCTCCCAGCACTCAAGGATGCTTCCGTCTTTTTCCACACCAGGTGATATTCATGGCTGCTGGTACAGAAGGACGCTTGTGTGCCTTCAACTGCTTCTTTTTCATGCAGATAATGCAGCTGCTGATGAAGGGGAATAAGCAGCGGACACAAGAGCCCACGGCGGCCAACCGGGCATCCTCACGATCCCATGCTGTGCTGCAGGTCACTGTGCGCCAGAAGAGTCGCATTAAGAATATCATGCAGGAGGTGCGCGTAGGACGACTCTTCATGATTGACTTAGCTGGCTCTGAGCGGGCCTCTCAGGTATGAGGAGAAAGGGGCAGTCCTCTCAGCAATGAAATATTCTAGGACAGGAGGATCTTAGTCTGATATTCTAACTGCTACACCACACCAACTCTCAAATAAATAGAGTTCCTTGCCATTTTACTCATGAAATGGTTATTTTGACCCAGATATTGGAGAGGGAAAGTAAAAATTGTTCTACAGTCCTTTATCCAACTCCCGTCTTCCTTAGCCTGCCCTGTTCGTATCCCGCCCATTCTTCCTCTTTCTCACCTTTCCCGCCCTCAGCATAACCTCACCTTGCAGCCTCCTGGCTTAACTCAGCTCAGGTTTCTTCTGTGCCTCTCTCACAACCGTATTTCCTTCCTGAGGCTGCTGCTTTGAAAGCTGCTTAAAGCTGGAGACAGAGAGAGCAATAACTGTGAGGGCAATAGATTCCAGCCCACTCTCACAATTACAACCAAGAAAAATGGTTCTGCATGCCCCCTCACATGGCCTTTGTCGGAACAACTGCTTCAGTCTCATGTCCACCCCACTCTCCTCTTCCTTCAGACACAGAACCGTGGGCAGCGAATGAAGGAAGGCGCTCACATCAACCGCTCCCTGCTGGCTCTTGGCAACTGCATCAACGCTCTTAGTGACAGGACAGGCGTCAAGTATGTCAACTACCGAGACAGCAAGCTCACCCGCCTTCTCAAGGTAGGTGGGGCTGGCATGGTTTGCCATGGATGTAGAATGAGCAGAGCCTGTGTTAACTTTTAAGGCTAACATCGTCTTCTCCTTGAGGCAAGAAGTGACTTACTGAAAGGAGTGAATGTTGCACTCCAAAGACTGAAACTAAAATTACGGTAAACAGAAATGCCAGCCCTGGGCTGAACTCTCCCTCCAGGTCCATACAATTTACCACAACTTACCTCATGTCACAAAGTGTATTTCCCCACCCTTGAGATGCTGTTTGTGGGGAAACGTTTAGCAGAATTATGACAGGACATAGGGGTAATTTATGCTCTTCATTACAGTGGGAGAGGGGGAAGCTCCCAGGTGCCATTTTCTGCTTGAAGTACTCTTGTGGGAATTAGATGGCCTTGTATATATACACGCAAGTGAGATTACAGGTTTGAAGGGCTTCCTCTGGCCTATGTGAAGCCCTATGGCCCTGTTCTCTAATCACAGGACTCACTAGGTGGAAACAGCCGGACAGTGATGATTGCTCACATCAGTCCTGCCAGCAGTGCCTTTGAAGAGTCGCGGAGCACCCTGACCTATGCTGAGCGTGCCAAAAGTATCCGCACCACGGTATGATCCTGCAGCTTCTGCTCTTTTTTCTACCCATTCTTCTACTCAGTCAGTTTTGTGACCTCTTATTTTTGTGTAAGGCTCTTATCCTACCTGTTCCATCAGAGTCAAGCCAGTCCTTCAGGATTCCAGATCCAAACATACAAATATTCATGTTAGTTACAAGAATGCTTGAGCAACTCTCAGGCTGTCAAGGATTTTTAGGGATTAAAGAAACAAAAACTGTATAAATAAAGAACCATCCAATAGCAAAATTAGAACTTCCAAAATGGTTTATAACTATGATTAATAACGTCACCATAATTATAATCATGTATAAATAAACAATAAATACAACAACCAACTTCTACTATCACAGTCACAATAATGTAGAATAATCACTGTAAATGCTGTAATGTTTACCACCCTGGTGTTCAAACAAGATATGCCTATAGAAGAAATGGACAAGAGTTAAAGTTCTAGTGCAGGTAATTTTCATACAGGAAACATCTCATGAAGAAAGGATTCAAGATGTAAAGTTCCAATGTGACTTCATGCGATGGCTAGCTGCAAAATTCCTGTGTTTCGCCAATGCTTTCTCAAAAGCCAAACCTTTCTTTCTGAAAAAATGTATTATACAAGAATTTTAAATAAAAAATGAATTAAACACAGTTGTAAATTTGCTCAACAATTATTTGCTTACCCTTTATTACAAGTCTCTCTCACTAATTAATTACTTCAAATACAGCTCCTCCAAACCCGATGTCCCGTACTACATGCCAATATCACTCAATTATCATTTATCATTTTAATCCCATAAGCCAAATGAGAGTATTCTAAAGAACAGGTAATTCTATCATATTTCTGTGTTTTAGGATCTAAGACAGCATTTCTCTCCTATCTACTAAAGACGCTCTATTGCGTGCTGAATGAATAATATGGGTTGGGTAGTCTCCATCTGTAAATTGCTCACCTAGTTTAACACTGTCCTTCTGAAAATCATACAAAAAAGTAGAATTCCATCTGAATGGTAAAAATTGGCCATAAGGTATATTATTTCTAATGTGAGTAGGATGAAAGGAGCGATACTGTAGATAGGTGTTGCGGTCTGTGGATTTCTTAAAGGTACGTATAGCCAATTGATTGTCAGACATCCTATAAACCATGGTGTCCAAAAATGGTGACACTATTACTCATAGTTATGAACTATCCTGGAAGTTCTAATTTTGCTATTGGATGGTTCTTTATTTATACACAGTTTTTGTTTCTTTAATTCCTTCCTACTGTGTATCTCCGGTAACAGATTTTTAGGGAGCAGGTTTTATTCAAGGAGCGGCGGTGGCTCAAGTGGTTAAGACGCTGAACTGCAGGCTGTGGAAGGTCAGTAGTTCAGCAGTTCAAGAACCGGGTGCTGCAAGACGGGGTGAGCTCCTGTCTCTAGTTCCAGCTCCTGCCAACCTAGCAGTTCGAAAGCAAGAAATTGCAAGTAGATAAATAGGTACCACTTCGGTGGGAAGGTAACAGCATTCCATGCACCTTGGTGTTTAGTCATGCCAGCCACATGACCACGGAAACGTCTTCGGACAGCACTGGCTCTTCAGCTTTGAAACGGAGATGAGCACCGCAACCCTAGAGTCGGATTCGACTGGCTTTCGAGCAAGGGAACCTTTACCTTTATTTAAGAACACAACTGTTCTGTAAGACATACAGGATGTTTCATTTCAGAGTCATCCAACAAGGCCCTTCTTCTGCTGTCTTTTTACAGTAATGGACACCAGGTCTCCAGAGTGTCCTGCATTTTTGATCTAGCAACCTTATCATTATTCCTCCCTTGCAAAACCTCCTCCAGATTTCCCTCAGACTCCTCCATCATGTGAACATAACCATTCTCCAGCACTGCCATTCACTAGCTACATCAGAAACAGTAAAAAGTGATAGGCTGCCACAGTGTTATTTTGCCACATTTGGTGCTTAAGGGAACCATGTACTTCTAACATTCATATTGGTCTCTCTCTCTCCTTCTCTCTCTGCCTGGCAGGTAAAGCGTAATCTTCTTAATGTCTCCTATCACATTGCCCAGTACACAAGCATCATTGCCGACCTGCGCAGTGAGATTCAGCGGTTGCAGCGGAAGATTGAACAGCAAGAGCTGCGCCCAGCGCGGCCTGACATCCGTAGTATCCAAGGTAGAAAGAGTCCTGAAGGGGGTGAGGGAGATGGCTGGCCTTGCATGAAGATTTTCCCCTGCAGCATTCAAGTAAATATTTGTTTTCTGCAATCTGTCTTTGGTGAATTTATTCTTGGAAAAATGTGACTTCTGTCCATAAAGGGGGGGGGGGGTGAGTGGGTGGTTTGATGCTTCTCTAGAGGACAGCAGATCATAGAATTTACACTGGAAGCAGTTCTTCTGGCAGATAACTAAGGTGGCATGTTGGAGGTTTTGAAAGGACTTGTGATCGAGGCATGGGGAGGTGGTGCTTGGCTCTCCTGAAGTGAGTACAAGAGGCATGCAGCTATTCTATGGTTTCTTCTCTCTCAACATGTTCATTGGCTTTTTTGCATCTTTTGAAAAATTCTTCCCCCCCCCCCCCCCCACAGCTGAAGTACAACTCCATGGCAACCCCTTTGAGAGGCAGGAGATGGACCAACTGAGAGAACAGCTGATTAGCACCTTCCGGGAACAGATGGATGTGCGGCGCCACCTCATGGAGCTGGAAAACAATTACATGGAGATCCAAATTGACAGCTCCCGCCATCTGCTCACCATTGCTGAGTAAGCAGGGGGCCGACAGTGGACAGGACGCCTCCTGGAGTTGGTTGGATTGCCCAGGTCCAATTCTTTCAGTAAGGGTGGCAGATAATGTCCTCAACATCCCTATGAAGTGTGTCTGCCAGGGCATGGTCCTGATGCAGTCCCTCTTCCTTCTTTCCTTCCCCCGTCCCCACCTCCCAGCTGGGAGCAGGAGAAGACACGTCGGGCCCAGAAATGGCAAGAAGAGCAAAGGAAAGAAAGCTACAGTAAAGATGAGTGCGAGAAGGATTCTGACACTGGCGATGACCTATCAGATGTTCCAGAGCCACAAGAAGTGACATTAGCTAGGGAACATATCGCCACCCTCCTGGGAGAGCAGGATAAGCTTCACAAGCAGAAGGTGTTCAAAGCAAAGGGGATGGGGGGCTTCTCAGCTGAAATGGGGGGGGGAGGGAGCCCCAAACAGTGGCCCTATGGAAGCACTCGTCTCTGTGGGATGCACCAGTTTGCAATCCGCAGTGCTGCAACACCAAAGCTGTATTGCTTTTGCCAGCCCCATGACCTCATGTGACTCTTTTCCTCTGCCAGGCTGAGCTGGAGAGGAGGTTCTGGGAGGTGCGGCAGCGTGGTCACCGGCTGGAGGAGGCCTTACCATGGCGCATCAGTTCCGAAGAACAGCGGGAGGTTCTGAGCCTGCTGTGTAAAGTACATGAGCTAGAGGTGGAGAACACAGCCATGCAGTCTGGGGCCCTGCTCAAAGACAACCTCATCCGGCACCAAGAGCGAACTGTGCGCCGCTTTGAGCGCCACCGCAACCTTTGCCACCGCATCATTCACGAGCAGAGGCAGATAATTCACGGTAGGGCCACAACCATGGCTTGGGGTTGTCTTATGGAGATTCACTGTGTTTGCATTCATAGGTGCTACCTGTTAATGTGCCCTGAGAGTAACATCAGTTTATGTGTGGATGGAGACAATTTGATCCTAAAATTACATCCCAGGAGGGGACAGAGTACTGAAGGAAAAGCGGGGTTGGGAAGGAAAAGTTTTTTTTAAACCAGTCCCCTCTGGCACTCAGGCAGCCTTGGTGCAGGGCACCTGCGGACCAAGAGGGGGTTGTGGCACTCTCCATAGCAGTGCAGTGCAGGAGGAAGCTGCGTTTCCTACCTCTTGCGCTGATTGTTAGAGCTCTCTCTCTCTCTTCGTTGAAAGCAGAGAGAAGAACCAAGAGATGTGCTTGTGTGGAAATCTGCTCTCCCCAAAGCAGTTCAGCAGATTGTGTGTGTGTGTGTGTAAAGTGTCAAGTCATAGCTGATCTTTGGGGGGCCCACAGGGTTCTCAAGGCAAGTGAGTCAGCAGAGGTGGTTTGCCATGGCCTTCCTCTGCAAAGTCTCCCCTGGTGATCTTCCACCCAAGTACTGACCCTTCCTAGCGTCCAAGATCTGACCATTCCACATCCTACAGCACAGTTTAGGCCTTTTCTTTTCAATCTGACACAGATTGTCTAGCTGAGATTCTTTTGCATGACCACCCAGCAGGTCACAACTCTGGCACAGCTAAATGCTGTTATGCTGCAGTATCATGCCCTGGCTCAGGCTGATTATATCATGGCACCAGTTTCCTGTACTAGGGTTGTCTTTCCTCCTGGCTGTCAGAGGGCCACAGTCTCAACTGCAGACCGGAGCTGCATCAATTCCTGAGATGTCTTTGGCCCTTTCTTGCTCTCTCTCTTCCTGCCAGATTCCCAGCTGTTGGTGCCATCCCACCTGGAAGAACTGTATCAAGTCTACCTGCGTGAGCTGGAGGAGGGCAGCTTGGACCGTGTGGCAGCCATTGACCGTGCAGCTGCTAGAGCCTTGAAGGTAATGTGCCGCTGCCACCACGTCTGGCCCTCGTACACAGTGCAGCCATTTGGCCATGTCTCCATCCCCTTGACAGTCTCCCCCCACCCCCACCCCAGATCAAAGGGTCTGCACATTCCAGAGGCCTAGACCTATTATGCAGCAAATGCCTGGGCTGGGATAAATTCTTGTAAAATTCCTGGCCATTGAGTTAAATTCAAGCAAAGGGACATAGCAGACTTCCCACTGGTATCCTTCCTCTGTGAAATCCTATTGACATTTAAGAAAGAAAGCAGGCCAAGGCAGGGCTTTCCCAACCTAGGCATTCTCAATGGATTTCAAGTCAGGCAGTTCTCATGGTGCATAAGCCAGCCTCCCCCAAGTGTTATACATCCATACCTCAAAGGTGTATTTGGGTGGAAGCCTCAGAAAGAAAGGAGAAGGGTGAGACCCGGGTGGGGTGGGCCAAAGCTAGGAACTGAACTCTTCTTTCCCTGTGCTTGTAAAGTCGCCACTTTACCATCGTATCCTCCAGCTTATAAACCTAAACTGTAGCTGGAGAAGTTCAGTTGCATTTCCTTGCTGGTATCCGTTTAACTCACTGGGTATGCCTGCTCTTTGCCCCGCAGGATACGTCCGTGCCAAAGCTCCCCCCTCTCGCAGTGGAGAGCACCCTGGACTCAGACCAAGAGAGCATCAAGACGCTGGGCTCTGAGTATCAGCAGCAGCTCCCACAGCGGGATTCCCGGAGGGGCATTCTCCCACACCTTGTTCCAGAGGCAGACAGGTAGGGTCCCTCTGGTACCTCTAGGGAGCGTGTGATGTGGCTTGCAGGAAGGTCTTTCCCGAGCATAGGGCATGGGCGTTGGCTAGTGCACCTCTGCGACAGAAGGGTCATACCAGCCCCAGAAGTTGTAAGGGAAAGAGCCAATTACATTAGACCAAGCAGAGCCGCACAAAATGTCACAAAACAGCCAGCAAAAGACACATAGACAAAAAATATTTCTCTTCCCTAATGTTTCCCTCACCCCTACAGTTCTCTTTCTCTCTGCCATCAAGGTCCCACTCGAGATCCCTTTTTTCCTCTCATCAAACGTCTCCCCATCCCCTCAGTGTCACCCATTTCTGGGGAAACTGCCCGACCTGCTCTTCCCAGCAGCACTTCAGAGGATTGCCTCCGGAGTTCAGTGCATCAGAGGGGAAGCAACTCCAGCCCAGGCTGCTCCCTGCCTCCAGTCTGTTGGGGGGATGGGGTGAAGCTGGCAGAGCTCTGTGTTGCTCTGAGGTCAAGAGCTGATGTAATTCTGGACAATCTGAGCAAGCATGTTCTGCACCAACTTTATTTTTCTTTAAGGTCTGAGAGCTTGAAGGTAATAGCAAGTTCTGAAATAATTTGTCCAGAGGGAGGAAGAGAGCCAGCGCTGTACTTAAGGGTTAGGGTGAAAGACTGAACCTGAAGAGACCCAGGTTTAAGTCTCCATTTGGCCATGGATCATAAGAACATAGGAAAACTCCTGCTGGATCAGACCAATAGTCCATCTAGTCCAGCACCCCGTCTCACACAGTGGCCAACCAGTTCCTCTGGACAGCCTCACATCATCTACTGCCTAGTCCTTTGACTGAAGATGCTGGGGATTGAACCTGGGACCTTCTGCACACCAACCTGCCACAGCCCTCCCCAGTCAAGCAGAATTTCCCAGAAAGAACAGGTTCCCTTTACAGCCATCAGGCATATCTATAAACCTTCAGTAGACAGAGTTGCCTTAAATGACTTGTCCTTCCCACTAGGTTCTGTCTAACTGGCTGTGGTTCTGGGTTATCTCAGCTGGAGGCTGTTCTGCATAAAGTCCTTGAACCGTCAATGGCAGAGATTCCGCTCAAGGCCTTTCACAAGCGAGACCTTTGCTCCATCACTCCTCCACAGGAACATTTGTGTGGGCATGAAAAGCCGTCCCCCTAGACACAGGGTAGAACTAGGCAAGCGATGGCTGGTCTAGGTCTGGGTTTCCCAGTTGCTGCTGGACGGCTGCAAAACAACAAGGGAAGGATGCCCCTCACAGTGACGCAGGCTGAGAGGGGGGCACCCTTGCTACTTCCCTGCAGTCCCTTTTGCCCATGCCCCCTTGCCCTATGACATGGCAAGCCTATATCTGGAAGCCCCGGATGTTCTGAAAGCATCTGGGTGCAGGTTGCAAGGGAAAAGAGAAAGAGGTGGGCAAAAGGCGAAGCTTGTACACCGTTCTGCACATTCCCCCCCCCCCTCATGCAAATCACACCCTCCTCTGGCCTGCCTCTTTGTGACCACTGAGTGATTACTGGGCTCCCCCTCCTGGTTTCTGCATCTCCAGAGACATGAGGCTCTGCGGTGTTGACAGGTAATCTTTCTCTTCTTCTCAGCAGTGAAGCCAGTCAGGTGTTCAAGACCAGTCCTCGGGCCAGGCAGATCAAGAATTCAGCAGTAGTGACCCCGCCTCCTATCTGCGTCAACGGCATGATCAGCCAAGAGGTGTGCGCCGTAAGAAGGGAAAGCTTTATAAGCAGGGGAAGGGATGTGCTTCCATTTAGTTCATTCGTTCATCTTTATAAGACACAGTGTTGCATAGCAGGTAAGGCTCTGCAAAGACATGTAATTGCACGGGACCACCACTTTACAGGACAGCGTGCTGAGCTGCAAGATGAGGCCTTTCACCCACAGCTGAAAGAACAATGGTGGAAGTGTCTGTGTAGTTTTTCCACAGGTGGAGCCCTGTGGCTGTGTGTCTCTGCCTGTGGGGCAGTGTGCACACACAAGCCCAAGCTCCAGTGCTTTGGGAGAAGTCCTATTAACCTGCCCTGCCTCTCCCTCTCCACAGTACATACCCCGAGAGAGTCTGGTTAGCCTGGGGAGCCAACGAAATTCCTCCCCTGACAGCAGCGATCACTGCTCTGATGGCATCCTGACACGTGGAGGTAATTGTAACCCAGATATTTCAGGCTCCCCATGAAGCCCCCCGCCTATGGTCAGCAACAGTGTAAGCTGGCAGCCAAACAGCAGGAAGCCCCACTTCGGGAGTCTCTCCCCTGAAACAGATACCCAGCAGAGACAAAAGTTGATTGGGGTGGTGTTACCTCTCCCCCCCCCCCCATGCTTTTTGTCTCCTGGGCCACAAACTGATTTGCCAGAAGCCAAACTCTGTGCCAAAGTATCGTTTCTCTGGTCCCAGAGCAAACTTGTGACACAGACCCGGCTCCCCACAGCAGTGCCTCCCATACATACATCCTCACAAGCTGTGAAAGAGAAATGTCTGTTTTATTTCTCAGATGACACGCGTAGAGCGTTTTATGGTAAAGGGCCACCCCCCTCCATTAGCCAGCACACAAATGGGTGCTGCTACAATATTCTGCCTGGGTATGTAGGTATGAGTGAAGATCCATAATAATTCTAGGGGGAGGGAAGGAGGAGACTCTTTGCCCTCCATCCCCTGCCCAGTCCCCCAACTCCATACATGTGTGCCTCTTCTGAAAGGCCCCTCTGAGAGCTGCTTGGGCGGAGATAACTCAGAAAGAGAAAGCAGCGACTGGCCATTTTTGCCATAAGCCTGCTCCATTTGGCTTCTCCCTGAAGGCAACTTGTATAGAGACTCAGCAGGTTCTGGAAGACTCTGGTCTGAATGTATTTGTTGGGGGGCTGGCAACTTTTGTCTTCTCCCCATAAAGAGAAGGTGAGGATAGGGACTGAGTTTCTACAATTCTGGCTAAAGGAGGGTGGGTAGACAGACAGTCTAAGCCCATATCAGCTCTTTGGAGCAGACTGTGCAGCTCACTGCTTGAGCCATGAGGGTCTGTACTCAGTGCAGCTGGCCCAAGCTCTCCAACAGATCGCGGGGGGTTTGGCTAGGGTGGGAGGCGGGCAGCAGAGGTATTATGCAGAAGGTGGTTCAGTAACCCATGAAGTGTTACAGCAGGTTTATTCTGACAAGAGGCACCAGATTATCCTAACATGTAGCTCTTGTTGTATTGCCATTGTGTTCCTTACCTTGGGGAAGAATTGTGATAAAGGCACTTTGCCATATTTCCATTGCTTTCTGGCATGTCTGCATGACCTAGCTCCGTAGCCAAGGCTTTTCATACTCTGGTTCAAGGAAGCCTGGCTTCTGTTTCAAAATACACTATGCACATAAATACATAAGCATATGTACCCTCCGTTGACAGAGCGCAAGCAGATAGTGTGTGGCACCAAGAGCATTGCTGTGAAGGCTGCCCGGCGCCGCTCCCGAGTGCTGGAATGCGACCGCCTGAACCTGCTGGAGCCCACCAAGGAGTGCAGTAGACTATCCCTGCACTCTCTAAGTGAGAGCGAGGACCCCTTGTGCCGGGAGACACCTGCCCTCTGCCAGCCACCCAGCCCCAGCCTACAACACGCTGTCAGTGAGGACAACCTGTCCAGCAGCACTGGGGAAACTGCCCCAGGAAGAAATGCTCCTCGTCATTCCCCTGGACCCTGGCTCCGGACAAACAAAAAGGGGAGCAAGAAGCAGGAGAAGAGGGAGGAGTCACTAGAAGCCAAGAGGAGGAAGCGGAGGTCACGATCTTTTGAGGTCACGGGCCACAGGGTATGTCTTCTTCAGTATCCCAGGACTGTAATGAGGGAAATCTGGGGCATTCCTTCTGCAGAGTGTGCTGGCCAATCAGAGCAGGGCAGCGTTCTCATTCCCCACCAGTCAACCTTTTGCAAGCTAATTGCCTTCACTGCTGTTCCTGTGTCGATAGGAAGTGGGTGGGGTTTCAGTCATTTCACTAAGTTTACCATCCTGGGACCTTTGCAAGGTTTTTGCAGTCGTGAAGGTGCTATCTGGTGCTCCAGTCCCTTTGCTTCTTCCCTTGAACCCTCTGAGGGGTCTTCACATTCTTTCCTAAAGCAGGCAGGTAGGCCGGGGGGGGCGGGGGGGACTCAAGTAAGGCCTTCCCTCAGTATGCAGTTTACAGATCATAGCAATGATCAGCTGGGCTGACAATGAGCAATTTGAGCAACATAGAAGATCTTGGGAGAGGAAAGAGTACATAACAGGTTTCCGTAGTGCAGTGCAAAAAGACCAAAAGCACACGGGAATGTCCTTCTGCCAAAGGGAGCATTCTTTTCTCCAGGGTTATGAATCAGAAAACTGGCCACGCAAAGGGAGCTGTGGCTCTCAAAAGCTTATACCCCAAAAATCTCGTTGGCCTTTAAGGTGCCACTGGACTCAAAAACTAACTGTTTTCCTGCAGACCAACATGGCTACCCTCTGAAACTGGACTTTCATAGTACGTCATGGTGCTGCTGATACCCAGCTGATGGCTGTCTGTGATGCACACTGCAACTAGCTCCTCCTTTTCAAATCCCCTCTGCAGATGTGCCTTAATAGGCAACCATGGGGTAGTAAAGAAGGTTCCTTCCCCACTTCCTACTTCCCCAAGCCACGTGATCACCTATTGCCCCCTCTTTAGCTCCCGTGTCCGAAGAACATCACCACCCATCATCATCCACTAGAAAGCAGCTCTGAGCACAAGATAATGGCTGCAGGAGGGCCGCCCACCACCCGAGGCACTGGGAAAACTGCAGCGCCATTGTCTAGAGTGAGACTTCTGCAGGCCCAGCCATCATCAGGTGGGTAAGCTGAGGCAAGTGGGGCCAAGGCCTCCTGGCAACTGTTGCTCCCGGCCTTGTCAAAATCAGTTTGGCTCACAGTAGGACATTTGAATGCCACTAACTATAGTGAGTATCTACCCTCAGGTGCATAGACAAGATTCCACCTTTTAAAATTAGGACGAATGTATCTGGAATTATCACCACCTCCCACTGCTGGGAAGTGGTGGGGCTGGAAGACTGTGGGACTGTCCTATAGATTAATATAGCTATAATAGAGGACTGGGAAGGCCTAGTTAGCATATGTTTGTGGCGGGAGCACATGTACATATAGTGCAACCTAACAATTTCCCTCTTCTCCCTTTCCCCATTCTTTCCTTCAGTCCCCACTGAGACCGGTCCCTTCTCTGTCTCCTCCAACCAAACTGGGATATCCAAGAAAGTGTCCCATCCCATCCAGCGCCCACGCTTGAACTATATCACCGTGAATGGCGGCAATACTCACAGCAAGGATGGCAGAAACCAGCGATGCTAAGAACAGAGGTCATAAAGCTCTAGAGGACTGTGCTTGGTGTCTACTCAGAAGGCATTGTGGGAAGGTAGTTGCCACAGAACTGGCCTTGGCAACCCAAAGGAAGGCCCAGTGGGGTTTCTGCTGCAGGCAGTCCTCTCAAGGTTTTGTCTTGCCCTGAAAGTTATTCCAGCTTCAAGACAAGATCCCCCCGGGGTTGAAATAAGTGACTCTCTGGATGGGCAGACATGTGTACCCCCAGAGACATCTATTGCCATCTGTAACTGGGATAAACTGGAAAAGCCTTTTCTCTGATCTGCTTAGTTTTAAGCTGAAGGACATACAGGTCTATTGTGCCTTTGTGCTAGAGGAAAGGGAATACCACACAATTTCTGCACAACCTGCAGAGAAATTGGTCACCCTATGCTGTGTGTGTGCATGCGTGTGTGCAGGTGTGTGTGTGCACGCACTATATTTTTGCATCATGTTAAGTGGTCAACAAAATTTCAATAAATCGGAATCCTTTAAATTTGCACTTTTCCGTCTTTCCATGACATTCTTCATAGGAGTAGGGATCTGGGAATAGGAAGTGGGTAACTCCTCTGCAGCTCTAAGTATCGTGATGACCATTTTCAGGAAAAAGCAAGCAAAGCCCGAAGCTGGTGGGGCCAAAGAACAAGAGGGCTCTCTACCCCACAGGAGTCATTTTTGGTAAGGTTATACAGGACTTGGAGCTTATATGCTGAGTTTCTGGTAACCTTGCAATTGGGTTGGATACTACAAAGCCTCATCTGCAGAGGATCTTCGTGACAGCTGGCAAATGATGGACATTCTGTCTTTTGTCTTTTGCATATCCAGTCAGCTCCATGGAATACCGTGGAGGCAGAAGAATAGTATCATGTATTTTCCCAAACAAACCTCTTTTTTGTTGCTGTTATCGCTGACAGGGGATTTGGGGATTTAGTTCCTGCCAAATGGCTGTCTGCTGCTGCTGTTGAGACTAAGAGTTCCACATGCAACTGGGCTGTCAACAGAGCTGTGTGGGTTTGTATAGGTTTTTGCATATGTCGCATACTATTGTGCCAGTGCTGCACAGGGCACCACCAATGTTCCCTCTAAGCTGTGGAGTCTTGTGAGCAAAAATTCTAATTGTGAGCTACTGGCATTAAATTTGTGAGCGAGCAATTTAGCTACTGCATAAATTAGGTTTGCTCTGGAGCCCTCCTTCCTGATCTAAGACAAAAATCTGTGAGCTGGAGGATAAAAAACTGTGAGCTAGCTCACACTAACTCACCTTAGAGGGAACACTGGTCACCACCACCCACCCTATTCCTGTCCATTGTTTTAGTCTGGAAATATCCCTCCCATTTATCACATGATCAAGTGTCCATGACTTTTTCAAACCAGTTCCCAATAGTTTACATTTCCTTTGACGCATCTTAAACTTGTTGCACATTAACAACGCAATCCTAAACAGAGCTACACCCTTTAAATCCATTGAACTTAGAAGGTGTCACTCTATTTAGGACTGCAATGTAATTCTGTCAGGCTACCCTTCACAAACAGTGAGTGACCTTTTCTTCTCCTTAAAATGACATATATTGGAATTTACAATTCATAATCCACACATGGGTGACCAGCCACCCTGCCCCTTGTAGTCCTCCGTGCAACAAAAGAACCATCAACTGAGAGAGCATGAAGGAGTGCGGGAGGCAGGGGAGAAGGGGTTGGAATTCTTGCAAAATGGATGGTGGCCTCATCGTACTTTTGAGGCAAGCGCAGCTACCTCCACATGGAAGGTGAGGAGCAGAAGCTATTTCTGTAGTCCGAAGACAAAATCACAATAAGCTATCAGGAAAAGGTTGAGGAGAAAAGAATAACAAGGTGATAGAGATTATAGGAGATGCTTGTCGGGCTGGGATGAGAGCAGCAATAGAGCCAAGGCATGGAAGAGAAACTTGGGCAGAAGACAGTAAGCACTCCAAAGATCCTTCCATGAGCAGAATTCTGCAAACAAAATCAGAAAACCCTTGATACAACATTTTATGGTTACCCCAAAAACATGGCTATGCATGATGCATATATTATCTGAACTTCTATATACTGTATCATAGCCATTCCTTCTTGCCTGAGCTAGTAATTATGTCTTTAATGGCACCCATTCAAACAAAGCGAGAAACCCAGCCATTTTCCTTAAACAATCTCCCAATTATTTATTGACTTACCATTTTCTGTTCAATATTAAGAATTTGTGCCTATTACAGGAAAACCATCTTGAATGGGGGAAATATACAAGAGACCAGTAAAGAAAGACAAAGGCTGGAGGTGGACTGTAATTTTTTAGATTGTTCAAGGTGGTATGATAACAGCATCACGAACCATGGTGCATCTACTCATCCCACTTTTACTTCTGGATAACAGTTTTTTGAACTGTTTCAGAACCTTCTTTGATAAGAGACTATATCAGGAGAAAAGAAATGCATGCGCATACACAAAAGCACCAAAACCACTTCCAATACTCTTAAAACTAATGTCTCATTCTAGCTGAAATTCAAGGAGGAAGACCAGATTCTCTTGACAAAGCTGTGGCTGTGTTGGTATGCATTATACCTGGCCTCTGGACTCTTGGGGTGTTGAGAAAGGTTGTTGGATCCACTACAAAATGGCTGCCATGGGAAGCACTTCAATATTTTTCTTCCTGCAAGGGCAGGGGAAACATACTATTTGAGCTTTCATTTTTCATTCATTTTTGAGCTTTGAGTGTTGGAATTCTCCCAGACCACTCTCCATGTACATATATTTTTTACAGTTTAACTCAATGAAACATTCAGGAGGAGACTGGAAGATTTCTTGGGGGGGGGTTGTTGTTTGTTTTTGTTTTGTATGTGCATGTGTTTGTACGTAAATATGAGTGTGTGTGCACCTGGAAGTCATGGCAACCTCTGCTGACTGAGCCCTACTGGGGGCCTGGAGGATATTCAGAGAGGTGGCTGAATAAAGCCTGCCCTCGCCTCCCACCTCTGGTATTTCAAGGAGGTCTCCCATCCTGCCAGAGTCGACCCTGCTTAGCTTCCGGGACCTGATGAGATCGGGCTTGCCTGGGCTATCCAGGTCAAGATGGCTGTTTTTGAAGGAATCTGAGAAAACTTTCAGGTAATAGCTTACTTCTGTGTACCTAACTGAAATAAGTTGTGGAGAGTGGCCATTAACAAGTCTTTGCAGAATCAAGAACTCGGATACAGGAATCAAAAACAGTCGTGGGAGTGTTCTGAATGTGGAAGGTGCTCAGAAGCTGGGTTGGGTTGCCCTGGGAGAGCACAAATAATCTGTTCCTCTTTTTCACATTATTCTCATATTTACTTTCATTTTTTATAACGGGGGTTGCTTCACACTGTTAGAGAATGAACTTGATATTTTGCTTTATGGACTATATTTATTGCTACACACAATGGACTGTGCACACACACACATAGGCTCAGAGAACTGTACATTTTAAGTCACCTGTTGTGATGTAACACATAGAAGGTGCCTGCACAAGCCTTACACGTGTAAATAAGGTTTCAGCTACACAGTCCCCAGCCTGGTGAAGAAGCACACACCTCCATTATTGTGGGCAGTAAGAAACAACAACTTGAGCAGAGACAGCCCCCATTGCAGAATTATTTGTGGTCATGTACGACCCATCACTGCTTTGTTCCTGCATTGGTATTTCCTGCCAAATGGACATTTGGTTCACAATGAGAATGGCCAGCTTCATCAACACTACAATGGAGCATCCTGACACCAAGGTTTTCACACCTGCCCAGATGCCCTCCTTTGAGTAAGGTTTTAGATTACAATATTGGCCACTCCTTATAGGTAACCTCCCACTCCTATAGGCAACCAATAGGATTGTTTTTGGGACGGACTAAGCAAGACTCTTGAGAGTCCCTTGGACTGCAAGAAGATCAAATCAGTCAATCCTAAAAGAAATCAACCCTGACTGTTCCCTGGAAGGCCAGATAATGAAACTGAAGCTCCAATACTTTGGCCACCAAATGAGAAGGGAGCACTCACTGGAGAAGACCCTGATGCTGGGAAAGATTGAAGGTCAAAGAAGACGGGGACGGCAAAGGATGAGATGGTTGGACAGTGTCATCGATGCAACGAACATGAAACTGAGCAAACTTCAGAGGACAGCGGAAGACAGGAGAGCCTGGTGGGATCTAGTCCATGGGGTCGCGAAGAGTCGGACTCGACTGTGCGACTGAACAACAACAACAAAGCAAGAGTTGGACTATAAGGAAGGCCGAGCGCCGAAGAATAGATTCTTTTGAACTATGGTGCTGGAGAAGACTCTTGAGAGTCCCTTGGACTGCAAGAAGATCAAATCAGTCCTAAATCCTAAAAGAAATCAACCAATGACTGTTCCCTGGAAGGCCAGATAATGAAACTGAAGCTCAAATACTTTGGGCACCAAATGAGAAGGGAGCACTCACTGGAGAAGACCCTGATGCTGGGACGGCTAGACAGTGTCATAGATGCAACCAACATGAACTTGAGCAAACCTCAGAGAACGGTGGAAGACAGGAAGGCCTGGCGTGATCTGGTCCATGGGGTCGCGAAGAGTTTGACTCGACTGTGCGACTGAACAACAACAAACAGGTAGGTGGGTCAAGAGGTTGGCACAGCCACAACCCATCTCTTGAACCCCATATAAAAGGTAAGGACAATTCACCTGGCCCTTCCTAGCTAGCAACCCCCGCACCAACCCCTGTCTGCTTTTTACTCCTCTTGAGTCCCACTTGCTGTCCCCAAACCCTTGCCTCTACTTTGATCTCTTGATCTTCAGTTAAGAGACCCACACGTTCTGGCTGGTTCTGGTCGTGTGTGAACTCCCTTTAGTTTCCATTTCTTCCCATCCATTCTTCATTGGAACAACCAACCTGCAAGACAGATAAGTATTGCCCACCATCACCCCCACCTGCTAATGCAACTGTGCTTATTTTAATACTGTAATTCTAAGGAACTTGATTGAAAGTGTGAGTGCATCGGTATTGTTTGTATGAGATTTATTCTTTAAGTAAAAGACATTTATTTTAACAACAACAGCCTCGAATCCTTCTCTGGTAACCCTTGGCGGGAACAGGACCTTGGTATAGTTGGCAAGGACCCATTTATAAATTGCCAATTGCTGTAAATAAAGCAATTCGGCTAACAACACTTCCCCCCCCCCTCCTGCTGGTGGTAGATCTATTATAGCTTAGTAGTTTCAAACAAATACATACACCCCTCTAATGAAGACAAGCCAAACCAAGCCATGAGCACAAATGCCTATTATCCTTTAAGCTACCCTACCTGGACTTTGCAGGAGACAGCTGGAGCTTGGTTTTCTCTCTCCGCCCTACCCCCATGGATCCCTGGGGCTAGTATCAAGCATACCAGAATGCTGACAGATCTATGTCAAATGAGGCTATTATTCCAAGGAGCTTGTTCTACCTGGGTGCTTCATTCTTTGCCTGTATCTGTCAACTTCCCACAATGCCACAGAGGCACAGGTCAAGACATGGAAAGCACGTCAGGTTCTAAGTAGGTAGGAGAGACAAAGCTGTCACTATGGGTGTACCTTTGAGAACACCCTAATCCAAAGCACCACAAAGATCCTCCAGTTCTACCTGAGTAATTTAAAGGAAGTTGGAAGGGATCTAAATATAAGCAACTTAAACAAAGACAAGAGAATTTCCCACCCTCCCATGATTCCCCACCTATCTAAAAAGCTAAAAAGCCCAGATTTGCCGGTACAGATGTTATTGTTGTGCTAGAAGCACTGTGGGCTTATCCCAAAAAGTCATTCTGGCATCCATAAATTGCAAAATACAGATTATGCATCAAACTTTCTGCTGTGGATGGATGATGGTTGGGTCACCATTCCTCAATGTACACCAGCAGAGCTCCCGCCATGCCTTGCCCTGCTGTTCCTTTTCTTCCCTCTTCTTCCTACTTCTTCCCCTTGATCAGCGAGTGATAGACTGGCTTGATGATGATATGCAGGTGCAGGGAATTGTCAATGAGGTATTCGGAAGTGCGCTTCTGCAAGTCAGCATGCACCAGGAAGTCAGCCACTTCATCTGTGCTCTGATGGAAGCTGTAGGCATGTTTAACAAAGACTTTGCCGTGCTGCTTCACTCCCACTAAGATGGTCTTCTGGAAACTGACCCCAGCAAAGTCAGAGCTCGTCGTGGCTGGAGTGATAACCAAGCGAGGGCGCCCATCTTCAATCCTGACAGACTGGATGGCTCCAGACACGGAATCAGAGTAGACAGGGCGCAAGCTGACAGGCAGCCAACGTGGGGAGAACAGGACGTTCCAAGTCACCCGCTTGGTGGAGTCATGATTGCTCGGTCCCAGCTGGGTCTGGAAACTTGTGCTGCGGTCATCCCGAGCTGGGTTGTTAATAACCCACTGGGAGCCCCAAGAGGTGGAGAGGTAGTTGCGAGGCAGGAACATGCTGCAGTTGACATCAAAGTATTTGGCAAAGTGGATTGGGGATGCAGAGTGGAACTGGAAAGCTTGGAAGAGGAGGTCCTGCACGGCATTATAGTGCTTCACCATCACCGAAGACTGCTTCTGCAGGTGGAAGAGGTGGCTAGGGGAGATCATAGGGTAGCGCACAGCTCTCAGCAGCTTCTCTACTACAGGGCTCTCGGGCTGATGTGTAGCCACCCATTCCTCCACAGCAGTGTACAATTCCAGTTCACTTTGAAGGACCAGGTCAGAGCGTTCAAGCAACAGCAGCAGCAAGTCTAAGCTCACCGAGGCCCACTCAGCAGTGCTCATCACGGCGGAGAGATTCCAGGCCAAGAACTGGAGGCAGCTCTCCTGCAAAGCCTCATCTCCGATCCTCACTGCATAGTGATACCAGCTCACCACATGGCCCTGGCTTGACTCACTGGCCAAGTGGCTCTTCATATACTCAGCTACTCCCTGCTGTAAACTGGAGACATGATACTTGCTAGCGAGTCGGTGAAGAGGGATGGCTTGATGGAGGAGGATGGAGATCTCACCGCAGTACAGATACCTGGAGGAGGGAGGCAGTGTCAGTTTCCCTTGACTCTTTTTCTCCTTCAATACCCATTTAACAATGGTCATGCTCATTACCTCCTCTCTCACCACATACAACTTCAGGGTTTCCTCATGATTTAAAGATATAGCCTCAGATCACAATATTTCTCTCAGATTTGTACAAGATTCTGCCTTGTCTTAGAAATAAATTATCTAACTACACATTACAAGCAAGCACATGAGATGAAACTCTTAACAGTCCACTAGTTTGCTGCAAAACTGTTTTGGGAGTGAGGATTTACACAGGGCCGGCTCACTCACTAGGCAAACTAGGCGATCGCCTAGAGCGGGATGGCCCTTAGGGGCACCAAACTGTACCCGGCCCCGTACTCTGGGAGTTTCTTGATTATTTGTGTTTTTCATTCTTCCTAAAATGCATTTATTTTTGAAAATTGGTGGGCGCACGGGGGGGGGGGGCAGAAGGGATCCTCGCCTAGGGTGCAAAATAAGCTGGAGCCAGCCCTGGATTTACAACACAGAAGCAATAGCGTTGAGTGCTGCTTAACCTCCCTCTTCTGCCTGCCACTTTTTCCTCAATTTACACTCAGAAAGTATTCCAAATGTCAGTTACCCTTCCAAACAGGCATCTATAATCTCATGCGGTGGGGGGGGGGGGGGGGACCAATCAGTGGACAAAGGGTTAAACATTGACAACCCCTCCCCCAATACTTCTCCGTGCAAAGAAGAGTTTGCTGTTGGGGATTTCTTAAACTCGTTGGCATGTAGCATGTTAGGCTCTTACAGGGGCCATTTCATAGAAAAAGAGCTAGGGGAACTCATTAGCATAACTCATTAGCATATGCCACACCCCCTGACATCAGGGGCCCGGCGGTGGACCTGCAAGGCCAGCAGGAGTGTGAGGAAGCCCCGCCAAGGCCCTCCCTGGCCCCAGGCAGGCAGGGGTGGGGAGAGGCGGGGAGGAAGCAACTTACCCTCCCTCTTCTCTTGCCTCCTCCTGGCTGAATGAGGGCTGGAAGCGGGGTGGCCGGAAGCAGGGGGCGGGGCTTCGTCATGTGCCCCGCCCCCGTACCTCACCCGGGGGAACTGTGTTCCCCCGCGTTCCCCCCCGAAATGACCTCTGGGCTCTTAAAGCACGATGAGATGATGCCAGCAGGCCTAAGGGTCCAAAAGTCTTTGAGCCCCTTTTTACAATACATTCCCAGCACCAACTCAACACGCCAGTAAACTTGGGCTACAGGACCAAAAGCACCGAGCTTCTGTCATTTCTTTTACAGTGTGAAAAAAGGAGCCATAATGCAGTAGTGCCATCAATATTAGTGTGAGAAGAGGTTCTACACTGAATAGAAAAGTCTTTGGGTGCTTTTTGCATTGTTTGGCAGTCTTTTTTGCATTGTTTTTAATCACATGATTCCGTGGAATAGAAAGATGAGATTTTGGCACATCAGCATGAAAGAATTAACATACGTATTGTGCCTGCTCTGAAATCTAGGGAGCAGATAGAACTGTTGTTTCAGCTCTCAGGACTGATTAGCTAGTGAGAAGAACACTATGGTTTTTAATTGACCTGGACATTTTAAAAACTCCAGTCAGTGCTGGGAGCTGAGCTATACTACCCCCTTGCCCAAATTTCTCGTTAAGTTGAAATATACATGCTGTTCCCACCTTGTCATACTTTTTCTCATAAACAAAAGATCTAATATTTGACAGAAAACTGAGATTTGATCAGAAAACCAGATTCTCTATTATGCATCATGCAGTTACAAGCACAGCTCTGACGACAGACTCGTATTTGTGACTCGGGCTGCTGAGAGATCCAGAACACTCCCGCTCTTTAAAGTGGGTCAAACAGTTGGAGATGGAGGAAACCCCTTCTAATTTGGGTTGCAAATTTAAAAAATCATTCTCTCCGGCTGTGATCATGCACACTAAATAATCCACTTTCAATCCACTTGTGATGTACTTTCCAACTGGATTTTACTGTGTGAACTGGCAAAATCCAGTTGGAAAGTGCATCACAAGTGGATTGAAAGTGGATTATTTAGTGTGTGTGACTGCAGCCTCTAGGGACCAAACTACACATTATGTTTTTAACAAGTCAAGTGCCAGACTCAGCTCAGGACCACAGTGTGAGAGGAGGAGCCTTCCTCAATGCCATTTCCTTATTTGCCCCATTTTGGAGCTGCACAAACACAAAATACAAATGGGGGCCCTGCCATGGTTTAAAAAGCAGTTCCTTGCAGCTACTGTGCACCTGCAGGGAAAGCAAGTCAGGAACCAGAGCCTGTGTTGTTTGGTCCTAGGTCCCCTCCTTCCAAGCTGCAATGCAACCTGTGGTATTCCTCTCAAGTATCTCTTGCTGTGAGAACTGTCAGGCACTGTGCCCCATTTCCTAGCTCTGCAGTGTCTTGCCCAGAGGTCCTTTCGGAGGGGATCGCGGGGGATCGCAGTTCCCCCGGGTGAGGTGCGAGGGGGCGGGGCACATGATGAAGCCCCGCCCCCTGCTTCCGGCCACCCCGCTTCCAGCTCTCATTCAGCCAGGAGGAGGCAGGAGAAAAGGTAGGGTAAGTTGCTTCCTCCTCGCCTCTCCCCACCCCTGCCTGCCTGGGGCCAGGAAGGGCCTTGGCGGGGCTTCCTCGCACTCCCTCCAGCCTTGCAGGTCCACCGCCGGGTCCCTGATGTCAGGGGGTGTGGCATATGCTAATAAGTTATGCTAATGAGTTCCTCTAGCTCTTTTTCTATGAAACGACCCCTGGTCTCGCCTTACCAGGTGTCCTAGGGAATGTGCTCTTGTGGAACTTCACCATTAACCCACATGTGCCATGGTGTGGCCTGTACTCTCAACCCACCAATTTGCCACTTCAGCTTCCTTCAACTATACTATGTTTCAAAAGTTTAGTTTCTTCAAGCCTGCCATGCTGGCTTGTTTAGCTTTCTGGCTGTACCTCTTCATCTTTCAGAGGGTGGTAGCTGCTAAAAACAGCACAGGTATCCAGCTAGAACTAAGATTATGGATGGAGCAAAATTCCTAATTCAGTGTTAGCAGCAACACTATCAGGGTTGCCAGTCTCCAGGTGGGGCCTGGCATTCTCCTAGAATTACAACTTATCTCCAGATAACAGTTCCCCTGAAGGACATGGCAACTTTGGAGGGCAGACTCTATGGCCTCCCCTCCCCTCTGTGCTCCCACCCCTCCTAAAACTGCACCCTCCTTAGACACTGCCCCCAAATCTCCAGAAAGTTCCCAACCTAGAGTTGGTAGCCTAATTCTAGCATTTATAACTACCCTACAGACCAGAAGCAGAAATCTGTGCTTAAGGTGCAATACTGGGCCTAGGAGCCTGTGGGGAGATTAGGCAGGGATAGCGGGCTGAAGCTCGAAATGCATACCACCAGCTTTGGAAGTAGGGTTGCCAGTCAATGGCTGGCATCTGGCAGGAGATGGGATGGTGGGGATATGGGGGGGGGGTGCATTCATCACATACAATGTGACGTTGCTTCCAGGGGAAATTGGAAGCAACATCATATCTCTCTAGGAATTACCAGAAACCTCATGGTAAAACCACAGAGTTTCTGGAAATTCCTAGAGAAACATGACATTACTTTCAGGTTTTCTCTGGAAGTGACACCAAGTTGTACACACCAAATGTGATTTCCCCCCCCCCCACCACCCAAAGGAGCAGCGGCAGGAAGCTTGGGATGCCAGTGGGAGGTCTCCCACCCTAGCAGGAGACCTGGCAACCGTATTTATGTGCAACTCTCAACCAAAGCAACCACTTTGCCTTTTCCATGTAACTGAGGCACAATGTAAGATGCAACATGTTTTTTTTTTTTTAAAGAAAACTAATTATTGCAAAACGGCTGACTGCGTAACTCTGACCAGGCCCAGGATGTTCTCCTTTCCCGTCTTCTCAGCAAGTAGTCTTCCCAGCCCTGTGGACTGCATACAGTACTGCCTCCAAGGACAGCACAGCTAGGCTCAGCAAGGTAGCAGGCCATCAGGAATGACCAAGGGAAAGCATGCTTGCAGGCCTGGCCCCTTTGCCAGCTGCAGACCCCCAGGGCCATGATGGCTTTCCTTCAGAACCATTCTGGCCAGGTCACTGACCTCTCACAGGGCTTGCATGGGGGAGAATGTGCAATGGCAGTCTCCTACCTGATGAACTTTTCAAAAAGGGCAGCACTGTCCGGTGGCTCGTGCAGGGTCAGCATCGTCTGGTTGTGCAGGAGGCTCTCAAAGATCTCACTTTGCAAGCTGAGCATCAGCTGGTGGGTATGGAAGACTTTGATTTCATCAGAGCCAGTGGTGCGCACCCACAGAGTGGTGTCACTGGCATTCCCGTTGTGCAGGAGCTCTTGCAATCGCTGCAGCAATGATAGAGAGTGGTTGATGGTGGCCACCGTAGAATCCCCGCCAAGGTCTGCCTTCTGGACTGCAGGAAGAAGACGCAGATGTGCATGAGCAAGAAAATGATGCCAGCTCTCATTTGTTTTATTGATTTATATGGGGGAAAGCTGAGTAGGAAGGCACTGGGCAATATAAAGCCTGCTTCCATCCCAGTAGTGTGGTTTACTGCTGGAAGTAATGCTGTCTCTGTAGGGATTCTCTGTATGAGGAACATTCCAGTTTGTTGGTTTAAACTTTCCCTATATATCTCTATGATTACATTTGGTGATCATGTCCTTACCAATTTGCCTTGAATTACAAACTTCGGCAACATTATGTAATGGCAAAAATTTCTGATTCACTCGAGTTCACAGTCAGACACACCACATCTCTCCAAGTTTGTGTCAACCTGGTACCCTGTTGTCTCCTACTTACAAGCCCTAGTCATTCTCCCCCCCCACCCTCTCTATCTCAAGTGGTTAACCCTATAGGTTCAAATCTCTCCATTTAGATACTACTGCTGTAGTTGGATGCACTGTGTTACACTGTATCTTTGCTTAATGCACTGTATGTTAAATTAAAATTAATAAAGACAATTAAAAAACAAAAAAAATATTTGCCTTGAATTCAGGATTACTGGCATCCAGGTGGGGCCTGGTGTCCTCCCAGAATTACAACTCATCTCCAGACTACAGAGACCTGTCCATCTGGGGGAAATGGCAGCTTTGGAGGGCAGACTCTATATGGCATCACATCCCTGCTGAGCTCTTTTCCTTCCCAAACTCTGCCCACCCCAGGCATTGCTCCCAGATCTCCAGGAATTCCCCAAACCAGGATTGGCAACTTTACTTGAGCTCCAATTCAGCTGATGTTCACAAGCTTTTTCTTACTTGCAACAACAAAAATGTGGCAGCAGGAAAAGTTTTTCTCCCCAAACAGCTTTTTCCCTTCCCAAACTCTGCCCACCCCAGGCATTGCTCCCAGATCTCCAGGAATTCCCCAAACCAGGATTGGCAACTTTACTTGAGCTCCAATTCAGCTGATGTTCACAAGCTTTTTCTTACTTGCAACAACAAAAATGTGGCAGCAGGAAAAGTTTTTCTCCCCAAACAGCTTCCAACCGTCATAATTACTCTAAAAATCCAACATCACAGCTCTATTGATTTAAAAAAACATACCACATTTCTGAGCAGGCCCAGAAATTCATAAAGGCCTGAGGAAATTCAGTCATGGACAATCATGAGCCCACCTTAGCTGCCAGCAGTGATTAATGCTCCACCCACATTGACTTCAAGGAACAATGCCAGCTAATGCAATTGATTGTCTCCTTATTTTGTCACCTGGAATGTTAAATCCAGACCTGTAGGTTAAAAAAAAAAAAAAGCATTTCCCTAGCACAGATGCCTGGAATTATATTGTCTCCCTGGCTGGGCTACTTTTTGCCATTAAATTACACATCAGGAGGACTAGGCTGCGGTCAGACGAGCAGTTTGTTCCGATGTCATTGCTATTCTCTTGCAGAATTAAAGTGCATGATCAGACAGCAGCATTCACCTCCCATTCCCCAGTTGTTGGCACCCGGTTCTGTCCTGTCCTCAAACTGAAGTTAATGGACATCGGGGAAAGTCCGGTCTTTATGGATGTCAGCACTTTCACTCCGCATTTCCGGATGTTTGAACTTCCCTATTGCAAACTGAAGCTGGTTGGGAAGTGTAATCCTTCAGGTCCATCTTCGCCTTTAAAAAAATGTTGCCAATGTGTGCATAAGCGCATATACCCATGCGCACCCCCCAAAAAAATTAGAAACAAACTGGCCAGTGTGCTCCGTGGTTGACATGCAGCATTAATCTGGGCAATTTACCATGGAGCAAGCATGCAGTGAAGCCGGTTCGGGGTGTGCTGTCTGATCAAAACTTTCCACTACAACATAAACTGGTGTAATTAGAGGTGTGGCCAGACCGCACCAAGCCTGCCGTATAGTTGCTTAGCTAGTCATGAATCCTCAGTATTTAATTCCCCCTTGAAAGTAATGGTTAATTCCTAATTGAAAGTAATGGACTTAAAAGTTGGGTGACTTGTGCCCACTTCCCCCCGCCCCCCATTAACCATTATGTTCTATTGTTTGTTTTCAGCTTTTTCATTCAACAAACATGGTTACCCTAGTTGAGTCATTGGTAGTAGTATCAATAGAACATGCACAATGAATAAGGTTCAGGTATCTCTTCTTTGAGTCTTCAGTTTCTCATCCAATGTTGTTTGAGTCTATCTCCACACACACACCCCTTTTAAACATTTCACTAATTCCGAAGGAGGCATTTTTCTGTGGATTCATTCCATGGCACCTGTAATGTTTACAGATCTGAATCCATGTGTGGGGCCCAATCAGGTCAGTATTTCCACAGAAAAATGACCCCTCCCCTTAGAAAAACACTGTTGTTATGGTGTAATGGCAGTGTTGCCACCTCTGGGTTGGGAAATTCCTCGACATTTGGGGGTGGAGCCGGAGGAGGGCAGGATTTGAGGAGGGGAAGGACCTTATCGGGGTATAATTGCTAGTTATGACTTTTGTCACAAAAACAGTAATTATGAAAATAAGACAGGGTATAATGCCACAGAGTCTACCCTCCAATGCAGCCATTTTCTCTGGAGAACTGATTTGTGTCATCTGGAGACCAACTGTAGTTCTAAGTGATCTCCAGGCCCCATCTGTAGGTTGGCAACTCTATGTAAGGTTAAATGTAAGGTTAAAAGTATACTATATACTCTAAATGTAACCACAGTGTTGGTCCTGTTTAAAAGGTAATATCCAGTCCACACATATCTAAGGAATGAGAAACTCCCGTATCATTAATCCCAAACTATTTAAAATCTATGGATTTAAAAACTACATATATGTGTTTTTATACTAGCTGCTTCCTTAATCTTTGACAGAGTGCAATAATCTTTCCAAACTTGTGCCTGCTTTCAAGTTTCTAGAAATACCCCAAAATTGCAAGGTTTGCAACAAAATCATTAAAAGTCAGTAGCCTTTGACTGCCTCACATTGACAGTGGTAATTAAAGTCACTCTGGCTCTCAGAGAACTGCCCAGTCCTGGCTAGCTCTTGTGGGTATCAGAGCATTCACTTACCACTCTTGGGAGCTGGATCTGAGCCAGAAGCTTCACAGCCGTCATTAACTCAATGAAATCACTGCCACCGGATGAATTAAATTCTCTCATTGAGCCAAGTTACACTCTTCTGCCTCCCTTGGGAAAGAAAGCTTAGCCTGTTCATGCTCTCTGTATCTTGGCTTCCTCCTCCTGCCCAGTCCAACTTGGGCAGGAATAAAAGGTTAAAACTCAAAGGCAAAAAGAATCTCACTCCTTCTCAGAACAAAGAGGCACAGTAGGATAGGGAAGAGCTACTTAAAGGGGAGAGGAAACCTGGCTATTTCCACAAAAACATCACTTTTGTTGAAATCGCTTAAGAAAAGTACTGTGACTCTTTGCTCCAGAGAACGGACAGGAGGCAGACTCACAGCTGCAAAATACCCCCTCCCCTCTGTAAACTTCAAATGGCCTACCTCCGTGTCCGTCTTTGTGTGTGGTCTTCACATTCCCTTATTTCTGTTTGGTTCAATATTTGCATAAATAGCCATTCCATAACTTCAGTAGAGAAAAACTGGTGTGCTTATTTTACATTAAATAAAGGACTCATTAGCACATTAATGAGAAAACACTTCCTTGGGAATGGGAGGGCACACACTGCTAAATAAATGCTGACTTCAAAATATGCATTTCTTTGCAATCCCAGGCAACCCAATTATAAGTGATTCCAATTTGTCATAAAATATCTCACTCTAATAACTATATTTTCCAGAATGTAAAAATTCAGCCAAGCACGCTGTGAGATTTACAGTGCAATCTTACACAGAGGCATACATTTCTAAGCCCATTGCAGTTAATGGTTTTAGAAGAGTGTAACTCTGTTTAGGGCTGCAAGTGTTAATTTCTAGTCCAAAACACGGACCACCACATGCAAGTCAGCCAGATACACTTGGGAGGTAAGCGGCAGTTATGAATTTATACTTCATGTAAACTGCTATTAAATGGGGACAGCGGGAGCGCAGTCCCAATTTACCCTTTGGCACTCCTGCATCCACCGTACTGCTGCTACTACTACTACTTCTGCCCACAGTGAATCTGGCCCACATATTATATCTTTTAAGTCTATGTCTTATCCAGAGGGTTAGAAACACAAGCGGCACAGTTAAAGCAAGATGGGTAGAGGACTGGAAATAAGAGATGCAGCCTTTTGGTTTAGAAGATAGACTGGACATTCAGCACAGAGAATATCCAGGAAGTCAGCTGTGTATAAATTTCTTCTTAGGATGCATACAGACTCTTACATAGGGTTTTGTGTCATCAAGCATTGTTGGGCAGATCTGAAGGGGCCAGGTCTTCAAAGTCAAGGTTGCAGTGAGCTCCAGCTGGACACAGCTTGCTCATTGAATGCCCAAATGTACACAATCCTGTCAGGCTGTTACAGTGGTCCAGTAATGGGGCAATTAGATTGGGATTGGGATAATTTCATGTCACACAGGGGGTTTGTGTAACCTTCATGTATCTGGAGGTCAACAATATGGAATAATTTGCTCAGGAACAGCATCACCCCATTCTCTGTTGCCCTAGGACACTTAAGCCATGAACAAAGATATGTCACCAGAACCATTATGTTACTGCAGCATTAGATATTTGGCTTCTCAGTTCTCTCTAGTCCTTTAACAATTACAATGCACTTGGCTAACACACTTCTGAAAAGGGTTTCTGAAAGATTCTTCCCTAGTACTAAAGTTCTACAATACGTCCCACTTGCTGGCTGCATCTGTGGCTCTCAGCCATGCCCTACACAACATAACTATAGTTCCCAATGACATGGCAGCAAACTCACCCCAGGAGCATCCTCTTACCTGCTTGGACTGCCAGGCACAGCAGTGACAGTGCGGCTAAGGAGCAGGCCCATCGCCTCGGTGTGGCACGCCGGACCCCTATCACTTTCGCCATGGCTCTGTCTTTGAACGTGTCCACCGAGGGAATAAGCCCTCAACTGAGCGTGCTAATGTGTCTGACTCTTTATGTAGGACACTGACTCTCCCAGCCCCGCTTGCCATTGATTGGTGGAAAACTAGTAACAGCTGTTACCAAGGAAACCACTTAAGATTGTGAATTGATGCCTGTTGGGCTTTGTGGGGCTCACTAGGCCGCTGGCTGAGCCTCCCTGGGACAGCAAGCCTACCTTGGGCTCTCAGCATATGGGAAGCTGTGCAGTCGCGCAGAGAGAACACATCTTTGTACTTTCACCAAGAAGTTTCTCAGCTTCAAAGTCTCTGGCCATAAGACTGTAGAGTATTTCAGCACACACTGTCAATAGCCCCATTAGCGATGTTTCCCCTTTATTTTGAAGTGAGCAGACAGTGTGCACTGCTAAAGCTGAATGCTGCACTATTCCTAATTTGCACAATGGGGGTAGAACTGTAGATTTACAAAATGACCAGAGAAGTCCTATAACACAGTAAGAATATTTGTGACTCAGTCTGCTCAATCATGCAATGCTATATTCTCTGACATTTGGTAGAAAGAAACAGGTCTGTATAGGAGCATCATGTTTCTTCCAAGTAGCATGCCATGGCTTCTCTTTGAAACATTAACAGCAGGCTTGCTGTTAATTAACATTAACAGCAGGCCTAAAGAGGCCAGGCTTGCTGCCACGAGGGCCAGGTCCTTTTCGGTGGCGGCTCCTACCTGGTGGAATGAGCTCCCAGAAGAGATCAGGGCCCTGCGGTACCTCTTACAGTTCCACAGGGCCTGCAAGACGGAGCTCTTCCGCCAGGCTTTTGAGTAGGAGCCGCCACCACCACTACCACCACCGTGCGACTGCAGAGCAGTATCGCTGGGTTGGGCCGATTGGTCATCTGGAACATCGTGGCCCATGGCGTCCCCCCTTTCTGATCCCTTTCTGATATGCAATGGGGAGTGTGTATTTATAGTCTCTAATGTATTCTGTTTGATGTGAATTTTAGTCTTAACTGTTTTAACCTGTTTTACCGCTATGTAAGCCGCCCTGAGCCCGCGTGCGGGGAGGGCGGGGTATAAATGAAATAAATAAATATGCAGCAGTATAAACTGCAATTCCTCAGTGCCACAGCTGAGCAGCAAGTGAGGAACACAGGAGGACTTGCACTTACTAACTGCCACAAACAAGCAGCAACCAAGGAGAGCGTGGGCTGTGTTCTGCTGGTGTTGTACTACTGCACCCAAGCAGAGACCTATAGTGGTCTGCACCACTGTGAATCAGTGATGCCACCAGTTGGCATGGCACAGTCACTACAGGCATAAGTTACTTGTGACCTGACCCACGGATTGCTCTAATACCGACTCCTGCGAAAAGCACCTTGAGCCAGGATCAAATGTTCCTATCACTTGATTGCCCAGAATCTGACAGGCCGAGAGGTGGCCCACAGGAGTAGGAGGGGAGTTGCTGAACTCCATATCTGTTTGTTTGTTTATCTATTTATTTATTATTTCTATTTATATCCCGCCTTGCCGGACACGCTGGCTCAAGGCGGCTAACAGGGTTAAAATAACGTAAACAATACAGAGATAAAACAGTTAAAAATACAAGACCGGTTAAAACAGCAACAGTTACAGATAAAAACCAACAGATTATGGCGATAATCCAAATCACACTCAATGATAGGAGTAGCACCCAGCTAAGTCTCAGGCCAGAAGGTGTTCTAAGTTTCAAGCCAGATGTTCCAGGGCACATTCATCAGTGGCGGCTCCTAATCACCATATCTGGAGTGGTAGCTCAGCCCCTCTAGGTAAGATGCATCAGGAATCCTCATTAGTTTTCTCCCCAGATTTTGGAGTTCCAAATTATCCAGTCTTGTTTCTGAAGCAGAATCAATGTAAAACAGCAAATTTGATGTAATCATATATATGATTGCATCAAGACTTTTCATGCCGATGTACAACTTTCTTTTCTATGGTGTTTTATCAGTGCATAGGAGGCGGAGCATACATGTATATCAGTAAAAAGGAAATGTCAATAAAATATATCAGTGAAAAGGGTTCTTGGTGAATTGACAGCTCACTACACAGGTAGCAAGTACAAATCTGCAGCCTTAGTATTTAAAGTATAAATTATAGTCAGCTAAAGCTCAACAAGTGGGGCTGTGGTGGCTCAGTGGTTAAGATGCTGAACTGCAGACCGGAAGGTCGGTAGTTCAGCAGTTCGAGACCTGAGTGCCGCAGGACGGAGTGAGCTCCTGTTTCTGGTCCTAGCTCCTGCCAACCTAGCAGTTTGAAAGCAAGAAATCGCAAGTAGATAAATAGGTACTGCTTTGGTGGGAAGGTAACAGTGTTCTGTGCGCCTTGGCTTCTAGTCATGCCGGCCACATGACCACGGAAATGTCTTCAAACAGCACTGGCTCTTCGGCTTGGAAACGGAGATGAGCGCCGCATCCCTAGAGTTGGATTAGACTGGCTTTCCAGCAAGGGAAACCTTTACCTTTACCTAAAGCTCAACATGCCTTTCCCAAGTAGAACAAAAGCTGTGGTTAAGTTCAGATGTCACAGGAAAACATGGTTTAATAGTACTAACTCGGGTTAGTATGATTGTCTGAATGTGGACCACTCTGATACCTATAGTTGATTATGGGATCTGAAACCATGGCTTGAAGTTGGTTTATTAGTCACAGTCTTAACTGTGGTTTTGCATGACATATGAACACAGATACCCGAGCTTAATTTTGGCTTATTTCCTCATGCCATCCTTCTGGCAACACAGGCTGGAATACCAGCAAGGACTCAGTGCAGGTGATAAGAGGAAAAGAGTAAAAACAAGAAAACATACCTTTGTCAAGGGAAATCAGGAGCACCAAAAGAGCACCAAGACCATTATCAAAATAAATCATGGGTTTGCAAGCCAGGAAAAATAAATTTCTCCAGTGAGCTTTTAGATGGGTATCTGCCTGATTAGAAGAACAGCAACTGATACGTTAAGGGTGAGTAGCCAACAAAACAAAAGGGCTTTTTCCTGTAGCACAAATGACAGGTCATGCCTTTCTTTGGTATCTTTGGCTCTAAGGAGGAGAATTTTCCACCGAGTACAAGAAGGTGTGGGGGTCTGATTAGCATAAAAGAAAAAAAAATCTTTTGTTTGGGGACAGCATCCTTACAAATTGTGTGAGAAGAGAAATAGCTTTTGTTCTTGACTGTCTGAAACAGAAGGGAGAAGCTATGTAGGGCCTTCTGAAGAAAACATGGCTTCCAGAGGTGGCTTGCCTCCTAACCAGGACAAAAGGGTTGACCCTGAGATTTAGTAATTTTAAGATTATTTGACCCATCTCTTCATTCAGAATCACAGAGAGATCATTTTAGATTTAGATAAAGAAAATTGCAATTATTGCATTTTTGCTCATCTCTGTGTATTATGTACTGTCAAGTTGCTTCTGAGCTTTGGTTGACTAGGCCCCGGTCACACAGGAGGTTTTGGGTCGGAAGAGGGACGGATCGAGGGCACAGCAAACGGGCGCGATCTCACCGCAACTTCTGGGAATCGGAGTGCACCCATCCCAGATCTGTCCAGGCCTAAAATCCGCTGTAAAAAACCCCCACCTCTAGAGCAGGACTTACTGGAAACGCTGCAGCAAGCACAGCCATCGGAGCGCTGGAGCGCCCATCTTCCAGAGCAATCGAGGCTCCCAGCCGAACTGCGCATGCGCACACATGCGCAGCCGGTGGCCTCGCGCTCCCTTCCGTGGCTTTCTCCCCGGCATCTGATCGTGCCGGGGAGCAACTGCACGGCAGCTCACGGGATCTGTGTGATCCCGCCGCCGCGTGTCTCTTTTGGTGCAGCTTTCAAAAGCCACACTTTGCCCGCAGCAATTTCCCCCCGTGTGGCAGGGGCCTATGACTCTGTGTCCTCCAAAACACCCTATTGTTAACAGCCTTGCTCTGGCCTTACAAACTGAATTCCATGGTGGCTTCCTTGATTGAGACAATCCATCTCATGTTGTGTCTTTCTCTTTTCCTACTTTTTGGAACTTATCGTAGTATTATTCTCTTTTCCAGTGAGTCTCATCTTCTCAGACAAGTAGCTTTATTTAAATAATGCTCCTTTTCCTTTTTTCACCAAATCAGTATCTTATAGTCATCATTTTGCACCATAAGAACATAAGAACATAAGAGACGCCAATGTCGGATCAGGCCAAAGGCCCATCCAGTCCAACACTCTGTGTCACACAGTGGCCAGAAATACCAGTGCCATCAGGAGGTCCAGCAGTGGGGCCAGGACATTAGAAGCCCTCCCACTGTTGACCCCCCCCGCAAGCACCAAGAAGACAGAGCATCACTTGCCCCAGAGCCCCTAGCTATACCTTGTGGCTAATAGCCACTGATGGACCTCTGCTCCATATGCTTATCTAATTCCCTTTTGAAGCCGTCCATGCTTGTAGCACCCACCACTTCCTGTGGCAGTGAATTCCATGTGTTAATCCCTCTTTGGGTGAAGAAGTACTTCCTTTTATCCGTTCTAACCCGACCGCTCTGCAGTTTCATGGAGTGCCCACGAGTTCTTGTATTGTGAGAAAGGGAGAAAAGTACCTCTTTCTTTACCTGCTCTTTCCCATGCATAATCTTATAAACCATAAAAAGCCAAAACTGAACACATGCTTACAAACAGAAGGTAGAGAATCACCTGTTTGGATCTGCATAACTAAAACACAAATAAATGCAGGGGAAATCGAAGTAGGTAGCCAGGGGGAACCTGGAATTCTTTCTTTAAAGAAGACCTTTTTAAAACAGTCAAAGAGAGATGGTTTAGTTTCCAGAAGGACTAAAGTGGCATATCTATACGAGCTTGACGTTTCCTTTGGTAGCAAGCTGTGGGCTCTTATCTCTTTCAAAGGTCATAAATAAGGCTGGAGAAATGAACTCCTCATTAAGGTCTAGTAACTAGGGACATGGGCAAATGCCCAAACCTCCTTGGTAGAATGGTAGTGCCTATTTGGGCAGTATGAATGGCTAAATAATCTGAGCTTCTCACGCCTACCTCTTTTGCTACGGGCTCCACTGTCCTCTTAAAACTTTCAGGAGGGGGAGGCTGCTACCTGGTTCTGTCAGTAAAAGGCATCTGCCCCTTGCCTCACCTACTGAGAGGGATGGAAGAAGTTGTCTGCAGACCGGACAAGGAATCTCAAGAGGTTTGTTGTCTTCCTGGAGTGTGTATCCGAGATGTGACTGAGAGAATTCCAAGACTGGTCAAAACCTCTGATCGCTACCCGCTCCTGCTGATCCATGTGGGAATAAACGATATGGACTGAAGAAACCTTGAATGGATTGCCAAAGGCTACGAGGCTCTGGGCAAGAAGGTGAAAGATCTGGGAGCACAGGGGGTGTTCTCCATTTTACCTGTTGAGGGCCATGGAGCTGGAAGGGAGAACAAGATCCTGGAGGTGAATGGCTGGTTACGTAGATGGTGCCGTTGAGAGGGATTTGACTTCCTGGACCATGGTATGTACCTCCAACATGAAGGACTGTTGGCGATGGATGGGGTGCACCTTACAAAGAATGGGAGGAATGTCTTTGCTGGAAGACTTGCGAACCTGATCAAGAGGTCTTTAAACTGAAGCCATCGCGGGTGGGAAGAAAAAGCCTGATGTTGTGCGGCATCCCCAACACTAAGTTCAAGAAAGGGAGTGATCACAGAATAAATGAACGGGGGAGAGGTGAGTTCAGTAATTTTCAGGTAAATTCGACGGGACCTATAGTAGGAAAGGAAGTCTGTAATCTGAGATGTCTTTATAGTAATGCACAGAGTATGGGAAATAAACAGGAGGAACTTGAACTTCAAATATTGGAAAGTAAGTATGATCTGATAGGTATCACTGAGACTTGGTGGGATGAGTCTCATATATGGAGCACAACGATTGAAGGATATACCCAGGCCCGCAGCTAATGCGGGACCCGTGGGGCCCGCCCCCCCTAGCAGTTTTTAATGGGCCCCCTTCCTGAGCCTCGGCTCCCCTACCCCAACTCCCCTTGAGTGCCTGTCTGCCTGTTGGCAAAGGAGGACAAGGGCGATGATTTCAGAGGCTGCCCCTGGTTCTGTGCCGCAGGAAGAGGCACTGGGGCTCCTTGGGGAGGGAGAGAGCTGGACCCAGACACTTCACAGGGAAGGCCTGCCCTTGTGGAAGGGGAGGGGGGAGAGGGAGGGAAGCTGTGGCCGCTGCAGCCCTTGCCCTGGAGCCTTTGATTGGATTAGCAGGCGGGCCTCTCCAGGTCCCTTCCCTAAAAAGTCCTTTGCTACGGGGCTGGATATACCTTGTTCAAATGGAACAGAATAAACAAAAAAGGAGGTGGGGTGGCACTATATGTCAAGAATGAATACACTTGCACTGAAATTCAGGATTTTGAGAGTTGCCGTGTTAAAAGTGTGTGGTTAAGGATAGAGACAGGTAAAAAGGAAGGGGATATTGTTGTGGGGGTATACTACAGACCTCCGAACCAACTGGAGGAACACGATGATGCATTTGTACAACATCTTGCTAAACATTCACACAGTTGTGGTTATGGGAGATTTCAACTATCCAGATATTTACTGGAAATCTAACTCTGCTAAACATGGGCATCCCACAGTTTCTTGAATAGTCTTGTGGACAACTTCATCTCTCAGATGGTGGAGGATCTGCTATCCTAGATTTAATCCTGACTAACAGGGAAGAACTGGTTGATGAAGTGAACGTTGTAGGATCCTTGGGGAATAGTGACCATGTCAGCTTGGAATTTGACATAGAGAAGGAAGTGAAACCAGGAAACAGTAGGACTCATAAGAACATAAGAGAAGCCAATGTTGGATCAGGCCAATGGCCCATTCAGTCCAACACTCTGTGTCACACAGTGGCCAAAAATACCAGGTGCCATCAGGAGGTCCAGCAGTGGGGCCAGGACACTAGAAGTCCTCCCACTGTTGTCCCCCCAAGCACCAAGAAGACAGAGCATCCCAGAGTCCCTATCTATACCTTGTGGCTAATAGCCACCGATGAACCTCTGCTCCATATGCTTATCTAATTCCCTCTTGAAGCCGTCCATGCTTGTAGCCACCACCACCTCCTGTGGCAGTGAATTCCATGTGTTAATCACTCTTTGGGTGAAGAAGTACTTCCTTTTCTCTGTTATAACCTGACCACTCAGCAATTTCATTTAGTGCCCACGAGTTCTTGTATTGTGAGAAAGGGAGAAAAGTACCTCTTTCTCTACCTGCTCTATCCCATGCATAATCTTATAAACCTCAATCATGTCACCCTCAGCCATTGTTTCTCCAAGCTAAAGAGCCCCAAGTGCTTTAACCTTTCTTCATAGGGAAAGTTTTCCAACCCTTTTATCATTCTAGTTGCCCTTTTCTGCACTTTTTCCAAAGCTATAATATCCTTTTTTAAAGTGTGGTGATCAGAACTGTACACAGTATTCCAAATGATGTCTCACCATTGATTTATATAGGGGCATTATGATATTGGCTGATCTGTTTTCAATACCCTTCCTAATAATCCCCAGCATAGATTGGCCTTTTTTATTGCAGTTGCACACTGTCTCGACATTTTCAGTGAGTTATCTACTACAATTCCAAGATCTCTCTTATTTATTTATTGGGATTTTTTACCCTGCCCTCCCCGCAAAGCGAGCTCAGGGCAGCTTACAAGGGGCAAAGCCCATATAAAAAAATATTAAAAGCAATAAAAACATTAATAACAATTAATCACAACAACAATAATACTCAATTAAAACAAGATGGTCCCCGGATGTCTTGGTCACTCTCTGCCAGTTCGGACCCCATCAACGTGTATTTATAGTTAGGATTTTTGGCTCCTATGTGCATTGCCTTGCACTTGGCCACATTTGCCACATTTGCACTTGGCCCCATTTGCCACGTTGATGCCCACTTGCCCATTCTTGACAGATCCCTTTGGAGTGCCTCACAATCCTCCCTGGTTCTCACCACCCTGAACAACTTCATATCATCCACAAATTTAGCCACTTCACTGCTTACTCCCAACTCCAAATCATTAATGAACAAGTTAAAAAGCATCGGACTGAGTACTGATCCCTGCGGTACCCCACTGCTTACCACCCTCCACTGAGAAAATTGCCCATTTATACTCACTCTCCGTTTCCTATTAATTAGCCAGTTTTTAATCCACAAAAGGACTTGCCCTTTTAGCCTGTGATTTTTGAGCTCACTTAGGAGCCTTTGACTGCAAAGAAAGCTAATGCAATCTTAGGATGCATTAACAGAAGCATTGTGTCCAGATCACGGGAGGTGGTAGTTCCGCTCTATTCTGCTATGGTCAGGCCTCACCTGGAGTACTGTGTCCAGTTTTGGGCACCACATTTTAGGAAGGATGTTGACAAGCTCGAGCGTGTCCAGAAGAGGGCAACCAGGATGGTGAGAGGGTTGGAATGCAAGTCTTATGAGGAAAGGCTGAAAGAGTTGGGTATGTTTAGCCTGGGAAAGAGAAGGCTTAGAGGGGACATGATTGCAGTCTTCAAGTATTTGAAGGGCTGTCATGTAGAAGATGGAGCGGATCTATTCTCTCTTGCTCCGGATTGCAATACTAGATCTAATGGGTGGAAATTACAAGGGAGTCGTTACCGGCTAAATATCAGGAGAAACTTCCTAACTGTAAGAGTGGTTGAGCAGTGGAACAGACTGCCTTGGGAGGTGGTGGATGCTCCTTCACTGGACGTTTTCAAGCGGAGGATGGACTACCATCTTTCAGGTATGTTGTAGGGCTACCTTTCGGCTATGCTCCTGCAGAGTGTAGGGGGTTGGACCAGATGACCTGCAAGGTCCCTTCCAACTCTAATATTCTGTGATTCTATGATTCTATGAAGGGGGCAGGACCCTTTCCAGGCCTATTTTGGCTTTTCAGAGAGGGATCTAGGGTTGCCAAGTCGCTCTTCGCCTGGAGCAGGGGGCTCCCGGCCAGCGTCTGGTGCGCACGCGCGCCGCATGCACATCACCCGGAAGTGACATGACGACGCCAGGCATGCTGGGGCGGGGCCATGGCCATACAAGGGAAAACCATAGAGTTTTCCCTCGGATGGCCGTGGCCCCCACCCCCAGCGTGCCCGGCGTGGTCGTGTCACTTCCAGGTGACGCGCACATTGGGGAGGAGTTCCCGCCGGGGAACGGGCCTCTGGGGCAGGGGTTTCCCCGCCCCCCGGGGGGACTTGGGAAACCTAGAGGGATCCTTAGGGCCAGGCTGGGAAATTCCTAGAGATTTTGTGGTGGAGTCTAAGGAGGGCTGGGTTTGGGTTCCAAGACTGGGCTAGCCTGAGCTATCTAGGTCAGGGCAGCACAGAGCATGGTACTTAAAGATGCTGCCATCATGAAGAAGTTATCACAGGGTGGAAGTAGTCTGAGTTGCATTCACAAACTAAGTAGCCAAAACACAGCTATATATCATGGCCTGGAGAACAAAACTCCGTCACAGCTATGTATATGTATGTGGGAAACATTCTGCTAGCCAAGAGTTCTGCCAGCTGTTTGTTACAATGGCTTCAGAAGAAAAGGCCATGGCTAAACTTGGGGGGAAAGGATGCCTATCTAGCAGCAAAGTCAGACCTGAAATGTTAGTACATAAGGGGGAGGGGAGAGTTTACACTTCACTTGGCTGCTTAATATAAAAGCAGATGCCCACATAAATCCTGTCAGCCCAGACAGCTACTCAATAAATGAGAACAGGCTAATATTCCCCCAGCTGTGACCCCAACTGGATGCTGCATGGATGAAGGTCACACACTATCTGTTTGAGCCTGGGGCAGGGATTGCACACATGTATGGAGTGGAGGGCTCTTTGTAACTTTGAAGGTAAGAGTAGCAACCTTAGCAAAAGCAGCATGGTTGGAGCATCTTTTTCCAGCCCAGCTAAAAAACAAAAACCACAGTTCTTCAATACTCCAGTCCTAACACAACTTACATATCACTTTCATATGACAACACACTAAGTACAGCCATGCCAGCCAAGCTACTAATAAATTACCTTTAGCAATCCCCATGCAGTGGCACCAGACAATGTTTGCTTACTGCTCTAATGCCCAACAAATGCTTGTTTTTCTCTGTGCAAGGCATGATCATACCAACAGCCTTGTCCTGAGCACAACCATATTCCCATCTTCTGTCTAGCCAGATATTTGGATATTGGCTAATGCAGGGCAGCAGGAAGTATGCACAGTCTTCATACGGGCAGTCCCTTGATTACTTCCGCCCCCCTTTTTTAACAGAACGTAGCCAGAGATGCTGAGATCTAAAAGGTGATGTCCTCACATGCAAGAATTAGGCTAATTAACTATTTTCCCTTGGACTGCTTTCATGCTGGAAATTACCATAAATGCCCAAGCTGCTTTTATTGTGCTGGGGGGACAAATTCCTCAGCACGAGAAAGCAGCTCAGGGAGTGGTGATTTTTGGTGGGAAAAAGGTGTGAGGAGAGACTTAAAGATCCCCACTTCAAATTACAGCTCCCTGTGTTCTCTTTAAAAAGTAGTCAGAAAAAATAATCATGAAAATACACATAACATATAGTTCACCCTCACTTTTGTTTTGCACAGACTACAGAGTGTGCAGTATCATCTCCTAATCCAGCATGCCATTGGCCACTTTGGGTGGGCAATCTTCTGGCAGCCTGGATGGCCCTTGAATCCAGGCCAACGGGAGATACAGCGGGACAGTGAAAATGACCTCATGGCCTGGTGGAAATCTGGATGTGACATCAGTACGTTGGCTGACACACTGACATCACATCCAGGTTTTCACCCAGACCGTGCCAGGCAACCAGCAAGAGATCAGGGATGGGGGGGGGCATCAATGGCAGCATGGTGTCATTTCTGGGGAAAACCAGGAAGTGATGTCATACCTCTCTAGTAATTGCCAGATACTCTGTGGTAAAACTATAAATTTCCTGGCGATGCCTAGAAGACTGATATCTTTTTTTGGTTTTCCCTGGAAGTGACATCATGCTGTCAGCCCAACAGCCATTTTGTATTTTTCTCCCAACCCAGCTGTGAGCAACAGTGGGAAACAGGAGCCAGGGATTCCCTGCCCCAGTGGGGGCTCAGCAACCCTACCCAGACATAATATTGACACATTGCACAATGTCACATCTGCCCCTTGCCTCACCTCAAGAACTCCTGGGGTACCAGGCAGCAGTGTAGCATTCCTATCCCTAATGCACACAGATTTTAGTCTGAGTCTCACAGAGGATTTCCATCAGCACAGTGTGACTTTGTTGCCTCCCCCCCCACTACAACAGCCCCAAATATGCCACAAAATTCTGTTCCTGGGGGACAGGGTCTGTAGCAAAATGTGGGAATCAGCAAAAATCACCCATCCCTTCAACCCATTATGGTTACCAACCGGAAGGTGGGATCTGGGGTTCCCTTGGGATTAAAGTTGATTTCCAGACTAAAGAGAGCATATAGGAGATTGGCACTATGAGCAAAAATTGAAACTAACTGGCATGGATAGGGAGTGGACAAGCCACTGCTCCCACCCACCCCAAGTCGTTGCCATTATCTGCATAGGATTTGTGCTTGCAAATGCTGAACACATAATAGATACCAACACTGGGACTTGGAGCAGTAGAATTGGTGTGGAGGTGTTAATGCGGTTGTCTCTCAGGAGAAATTCAACAGCATTATAAATGGGGCAGAAAATTCCCATATGTAGATTTAATTCCTGATTGTGGGGGTGGAGTGCTGCTATTTCCAGGCCTCTGTTGAGGATTTAGAGAAAGGAGCTTTCAGATGTTTGTTTACAGAGACATTTATTTTGACAGCTAGCTTTTCTGCAATCCTGCCCAGGCCCAGGCGGCAGAGATAAAGATGCCCAGATCTTGCTGTGCTATTGTAGTGGTCAGTACCTTCAGTATCCTTCTGGCTCTAAATTTCAGGCCTGTATTCACCCACCCACCCCCAAATCTCCTTTCTCTCACCTTTTTCAGTGTATTTATTTTGGGTATAGGATTTTAATTCAAGCAAAGGTCTTCAGTGACTCAGTCCTGGAAACTATTATCCTGTGGCTTAATGTAGGAAAATGAGGGGTCATAGTAATAAAGGACGGTTTCTTTGAGCATATGCAGAGAGCATTTCCTTCAGCACTGATAAGAGCTCTATATAACTGAAAAAGAGAAATAAGGGCTTCTAGGGCAAAAGAAAAGGCTTTTAGAAGCAAAGATACATTTCCTTGGAACAACATGCTGGAAATGAAATACTGTACCTAGTCCTGTTATCAGGAAGCTTCGGTAAAATATCATGCATCGGAGACTCCTTTTAAGCTCTGTACTGATCTTCACCCAGCAAGAGACAATGAGCCTGAATAAACAAAGCCAACAATGCTACTGAGGAGTAAATCTGTTCCAAGTTTCCTGCTACTGTAGTAACATCCAACAGTTCTCAGACATGTTCCTTTCTTTTTTTTTTTTAATTTTTTATTGATTTTACAAATTATAACGAACAAAGCTTGCGACAAAGATGCATAACAATAAAACACAGTAGTACTATATATTGAGATTATCCGTAGAAAATAGTGAAATTTCTTATGCAGATTATTCATGTCATAGAACAAAGTACAACGATATCATTTAACATATTAACAGTATGATAATTACTGAATATTGGATTGAGTACAATTACGATAGCTGTCGCTATCAGTTAGCAAAATATCATATTGAGAATATCTATGGTTAGCATGTAAACTGTAATGGAGAATTTTTAACATACAAACTCAGATCCATTTGAGATACTCTTTCCATGTTGGAGGTATGTATTCAGCCTCCGATAAGTGAGATAAGATTGGAAACCATTTGGCACTGAACGTCTTGGTCGAATGGCTATTCGAATCGCTATTAGTTTTATCAGTTATGCTTTCTAGAACATATTGGTCCCATAATTTTCTAAACCATGTCTGAATATTTGGGGTGTTTTTGTCTTTCCACATTGAAGCAATAGATACCCTGGCTGCATAAAGCATTGTTTCCAATATGGTTCTGTGGTGATGCTGGTTGATTTGAGCTGGCCAGATCTCTAGCAATAAAGTTTCTGGGTCCAGTGAAAGTTTGATGTCTAAGATCTGATATATTCTAAGTAGAATTTCTTCCCAGAAGACTTTTATTTTTGTGCACTGCCACCAGCAGTGAGCAAAGGTCCCCTGTTCGTCGCATCCCTTCCAGCATTTAGGTGAGTAAGTAGGGGATATGTGGGATAACGCTTTGGGTGTTAGATACCACCTCGTGATAATTTTCAATTTATGAATCTCAACTGCGTATGAGCGTGGCAGACATGTTCCTTTCAAACGCCACTATGTCAGAGTCTCGCAAAAAACAGTCCCAACGTTCCTTAACTAGGATCAGGTTTATTGGGCAGTAGAAGCAAGTCAATCTTACATGGTCAGTGTCAGAACTGGGTTCCCAGGCGGGAAAGGTACAGTTATACAGAATTCGAACTGAACCTCTGATGCAGGTAAGCCAATAAGCAGAGGTCATTTTGGGGGGGAACGCAGTTCCCCCGGGTAAGGTGCAGGGGGCGGGGCACATGATGAAGCCCCGCCCCCTGCTTCTAGCCGCCCTGCTTCCAGCCCTCATTCAGCCAGGAGGAGGCAGGAGAAGAGGGAGGGTAAGTTGCTTCCTCCCCGCCTCTCCCCACCCCTGCCTGCCTGGGGCCAGGGAGGGCCTTGGCGGGGCTTCCTCGCACTCCCGCTGGCCTTGCAGGTCCACCGCTGGGCCCCTGATGTCAGGGTGTGTGGCATATGCTAACGAGTTATGCTAATGAGTTCCCCTAGCTCTTTTTCTACGAAATGACCCCTGCCAATAAGCAAAGCAAGAAATTGCACCTAAAAGTAACGAGCCTAGGTTCCCAGCAAAGCTTGCAGAGAGGAGCGCCAAGGTCATTTGTCCAAGATAAGACGGTGAGTGGGAATTGAAAGACAAAATAGCAGAGGCATGAAGAAGACTCACATCAGCCCCCCCCACCTGCCGCAATGGCAGCATAGCTGACACACTGTTTCACCCTAAACCTGCTGCCTCTAGGAAAGGTCCTAGAGCCATTTCATGGCGGTGGGAGCCACTCTGCAAAAGACACTGTATAACCATCCCTAGAAGCCTAGAGCACATACATTCACCATTAGCATGACTAACTTTGTTGATTCAGCGATAAGATTTCTTACTAGGTGAAGAGAACCATAGACTGAATACGCTCTGAAACACACAAATGGCTAATGAGCGGGAGTGGGGGAGCAGACTTCATGGAGCTCAGGTACAATCTATTGTGATACATAGGGCACTCTAGTAGATACACATTGTGACAGAAATAGAGAGTGCAGATACTGAGTATATAATCCCACATACTGCTCTAGATTAAGACATGCGAAGGCTCTAAATGACGACATTTAAGAGGTCCCACAGCATTACCAAAAAATGGTGATTTATTTAAAGACCCCTCAGAATCTGAGCCCCTAAATTGTAGCTTGCTCTTAGCTTGTGCATAAATCCAGCTCTGTCCATAGAAAGAAAATAGTAACCCAGGCAGTGAAACTAAAAATCACATTATAAACACATTTTCCCAGGTCCCCTAAAGGCCTATAGATGGCATTTTTTTTCCAATGTGGAGTTTTTTGCACAAGGGTAAATGTGTCCACCCTGACCTGGCTACCCAGTGTTGCCAAATCTTGGCTGCTAAGCAGAGTCGGCCCTGGTTAGTATTTGGATGGGAGACCACCAAGGAACTCCAGCGTCCTGACACAGAGGCAGGTAATGGCAAACCGCCTCTGACCGTCTCTTCCCTTGAAAACCCCACAGGGTTGCTATAAATCAGCTGTGACTTGAGGGCAAAAACCCCCAAACCTCTGTTCTGGCCAGTAATCTCACTGCTGTATTTTGCACTGACTGAAATTTCCAAACAGTGTTCAAAGGCAGTTTCACTTACGGTCCACTCAGTCACATATGAAGTACAAAGTGAGAATTTATTTTGCTTTCACAGACAAGGCAGTTGAAATGCAGTCTTATAATACACTTCATGCGACGGTCTCACGATGAAGCTTCCAGAGCATCTTAAAGAACATTCATGAAATCCTATGAGATGGTGGTGAAGGCTGAGAGAGAATTCTATGCAGCCTCCATCTCATCTGCTAGCTCTCACCCAGCACAATTGTTTAGGGTAATTAGGACATTATCCTCTCTCACTGAGAGAACCAAAAAGATTAGTAATTTGGATATTAGCTGTGAGGCGTAAGCAAGCTTTTTTGCAGAGAAAGTCTTGTCACTCCGCTGTGACCTGCCTGCCAACTTTTATACAGTATGTGAACTAGAGGCCCCTTGGCTGCCTTTGGATTCAGTGTTTGACAACTTCAGCTGGCTCTGAGGCCAATGTGGGCAGGATCCCCAGGGCTGCAAAGCCAACCTTGGACCCATGTCCTTTGTGGCTGGTACAAGCCGGCGGCAAGAGCATACGGGGCCCTCTGATGAACATTATCAACCTGTCCCTGAGTTCAGGGGTCTATCCAGAGGGCTTAAAACAGGCAATGGTAATACCACTCCTTTAAGAAATCTTTGCTGGATCCTTACGATCGGGCCAACCACCACTGGGTTTCAAATCTCTTGTTTCTGGGCAAGGCAGTTGAGAGAGCAGCTGCTGAGCAACTTCAGGGCTTCCTGGAGGACACATCGGCATTAGACCCCTTCCAGTCCGGTTTCCACCCTGGTTGTGGGACGGAGACTGTGCTGGTCGCCCTCGCGGACAATCTCCTTAGGCAACTGGATTGAGGCGGGTCAGTGCTGCTGCCATTGCTCAACCTGACAGCAGCGTTTGACCAGTAGATCACAATCTACTGGTTCACCATCTCACCGACGTGGGAAGACGTGGGACAGCCCTGCAGTGGGTTGCCTCATTTCTCCATAGTTGGGGACAGAGGATGGTGCAGGGTGAATTGGTGTTCTCTCGATATACAGTGACATGCGGGGTCCCTTAGGGGGCTATCCTCTTCTCAATATTGTTCAACATCTATGTGCACCCCCTCGCCCAGCTGGCACGGAGTTTCAGGCTAGGCTGTCATCAGTACACTGATACACCCAGCTGTATCTGCTGATGGATGGCCAGCCGGATGCCACCCCAGGAAATCTGGCCAAGGGTCTGGAGGCTGTGGTGAGGTGTCTGAAGCAGAGTCAGCTGAGAGAGAATCTGGCAAAGATGGAGGTTCTCTGGCTGGGTGGGGGAGACTCAGGTTTGAGGTGCCAGCTTCCAGCCCTTGGCCTATAACACTGGTGCAGACAGTCATGAGTCTGGGTGTGGTCCTGGGTGCCTTCTTGTCAATGGAAGCCCAGGTCAGAAATGTTGCCAGACTGGCATTTTCCCAACTATGCCAGGTCAGACAACTTGCCCACTATCTGTCTCACCCAGACCAAGCCACGGTAATCCACACAATGGTTACCTCTAGGCTTCATTACCGTAACTCGCTGTATGCTGGGCTGCCCTTGAGGCTGATCCAGAAGTTACAGCTTTCCAGAATGCAGTGGCCCAGGTCCATACACAACCTTTGCTTCGCCAGCTTGCACTGGCTCCAAGTTGAGTACTGGGTTAGGTTCAAGATTTTGGTCTTGACCTTCAAGGCCCTAAGCCAGGGGTATCAAACATGCGGCTAGGGGCCAGATCAGGCCCCCGGAGGGCTTTTATCAGGCCTGCAGTAGAACTGGCTGTCTTCTGCTTCTTCTTCCAGTTCTGCTTCTGCTGTGTTTGCAGCATACAGATACACACCTGAACCGCATACTCAAGATTGCAACAGCACAGACATTTTGATGCAATAATTCAGAGCAAGAGAGCCAGTTTGGTGTAGTGGTTAAGTGCGCGGACTCTAATCTGGGAGGATCGGGTTTGATTCCCCACTCCTCCACTTGCACCTGGCTGGATGACCTTGGCCAAGCCGTAGCTCTGATAAGAGCTGTTCTTGAAAAAGGGCAGTTTCTGTCAAGAGCTCTCTCTGCCCCACCTACCTCACAGGGTGTCTGTTGTGGGGAGGGGAAGGGAAAGGAGTTTGTAAGCTGCTCTGAGACACCTTTGGGCAGTGAAGGGTGGGGTATAAATCCAATCGCTTCTTCTTCTTCTTCAGTTATCAGACACTGTTAAATAAACAAAATACTGCAAGAATGCTAATTTTTAAGCATATTTTTATTTTAAGTAAAAAAAAAACTTTTGTGTTGGTGTCCTTTATAAAGTTTATATCTCCACTACCTGGCATTACATTTTATGACACACATGGCCTGGCCCAAAAAGGTCTCATTTATGTCAGATCCGGCCCTGTCATGGCCCCAGGGGGTCTCCGCCTTCCGCCGCCACCACCCTGGACTTATGGTCCCTGTTGAGAAAGCCCAGGGTACCCTCTCAAGCACATATTGGGTGCATTCAGACGGGGGCTTTATACCGGTTAGGGTGCCGGTTCCAACCGTTGTACTCACCAGCGTTCAGACGGGGCACATCTGCCTCCTCTCCCTAACCGGTGTAAAGCCCTTTAAACCGTTGCACTCTGCTACCAGGTCCCCAAGTGGTGGTATACAGAGTGCAACGGTTGCAAACGGTGCACCCCGGCGTCTGATCGCTCTCCACCATTCCCCAGCTACTTCCGTCGGAAGCCTGAGGCTTCCAGCTTTCCCCGGCCATTTTTTAAAAAAAACTTAGCGATATGCGCTCGGGCGAAGCTTCGCCCTGAGCGTTTGTTAAATTTTTTTGAAAAAGCCCTTACTTTAAGTACCCAGAGGAGTCTGGGACTACAGGGAGGCCAGGTTGGGCTTTAAACTTTAAAGGTAAGTCATTACCTTTAAAGTTTAAATGTATTGGGGGGGGTTGAGCATGCACAAAGATCGCCATTCTGTGAATGGCTGCCTATACGCATGCTCAAACTGTGCTTTAAAAAAAAAAAAAAACAACGCCGACACCCGCAGCGTGGGAGCGGGCGTCCACCGGAGGGATCTGGAAGATGGGGGTAAGTGTGATCGCGTTTCTGCCGGCATAAACTGCACCGGTTCCAACCGGTGCAGTTTATGCCGGCAGAAACGCCCCGTCTGAATGCCCCTTTTCCAGCCGAGAACACACAGGCGTGATTGACCCAGGCAGAGAAAATAATTAAACAGAAAGGGTTTATTAAAAACAACAGTGGGGCAGGGAAACAAAGATAAGGCAAGGTGCTTAAAAAGGGTATAACCGTGTGAAAGGAAAAATAAACATAATCTAACACGGCTACCTGTTTCTACTTCCAGGCCACGCTACCTAGCACTCACGCTGAGCCCAGTGGAGATCTTCCTCTCTCCCAGACCAGCCTGTCCCCACAATCCAGGCTGCAGAGAGAGAGACCGAAAAACTGAGGGATCTTTGTCTTCCCAGACCAGCCTTTCCTTTCAGTGAGACCAGGCCGCAGAGAGACGAAAGAACCGACTCTCCTCACAGTATATAACAGTCTCTTCACAGAATCTCCCTCTCTGATTGGCTATAGCCCGTTGCTAAGCCTTATGGGGACTGTAGGCTGCCTGCTTTCACTGCCATGCAGGTCTCTCCTGGGACCAGGTTGCACCAGGCCCTCCTCCCAGTCCTGCACACAGATCATGACAGGCCCTCATAACAAATGAGTTTGACACCCCTGCCCTAAGCAGTCATGGACCAATGTACCTAAGGGGCTGCCTCTCTTGCTGTGTCCCCCAGAGTGCACTACATGCAAGTGATCAACAGATATTGGAATTCCCTGGCCCAAAGAGCATCCAGCTGTCCTCAACCAGAGCCAAGGCCTTTTCAGCCCTGGGTCCAACTTGGTGGAACTCTCTGCCTGCTAACACCAGGGCCCTGCAGGATCTATTACAATTCCATAGGGCCTGCAAGGCAGAGATGTTCCACCAAGCATATGGTTGAGGACAGCAATGATTTTTAACAGTCTAATAGTTTTTAATACCTATCTGATTCACAATCTGCTTTCACCCCTCTAATGTAAACTGGGGGGGGGGGAGAGAATTGTATGATGGCGCCATACAAGTATTGGAGAGTGGTATACAAACCTAACAAAATAAACAAACAAACAAACAAATAAGATGTGAACATAATCTAAGATTCATATGAAAGATACACACTATGGCCAAATGTCTAAAATTTCCTGCACGTACATTATCAGAAAACATGTCATCTATGAGGCAGATCAAAGAGAAATTAATGCCAATTAGTTCTGTCCTTTACCGATTTTCTTTCCACAAGATGGTTAAACTATGGTCATGAGACATAAAATTTTCAATATATGTTTCCATGTTGAGACAGGGTTCTAATCCACAAGGGCCTAAATAACATAGAAGCAAGTACGTAACAGTTGTTTTAGACTTGGTGACAGTTTTCTAATACTACCTCATTCATGTCCTGCTGCAACTAGTTAACACATTAATACCCTTCCAGAACTCAATTAGCAGTGAATAGTTGGGAATTTCCTGGAGATTTGGAGGTGGAGGGTGGGGTTTGGAGAGGGAAATGGTCCCTGTAATTTGGAGATTAGTTGTAATTCTGGGAGAACTCCAGACCCCACTTGGAAGTTGGTACCTCTAGGAGTAAATCAGTGTGTGTGCTGCTTAATTAGGAATACCTAATCTAATCCCCACATGCAGCAAATTGTACATGTACATACCATAACACAAATTATTCCCACTTTATATATTTATTTATTCATTTATTTACAAAATTTATACCCTGCCTTTCTGTTCTCTTTGTCAGAGTTCTGCAGCAATCAATTCTCCACACTTTCTTTCCAAAGGAGTAATGTTTATTAGAGTCTGTCAGAGCAAGTCATCTGCACATAAACTTAGTGTCAGGATTGAAATTAAGCGCACATAGCCAAAGGATATACTTGATTCAAAGGGTCGAGGGATGGTCTTGGGCCAATCAGAATAAAAGCAAAAGCCTGCCTAAACTAACCAGCTATACATTCCCAGAAAATAGAGCAAAAAGTTACTAAGGTCACAGTCCCAGACTTCTTGTTGTTGTTGTTCAGTCACACAGTCGAGTCTGACTCTTTGCGACCCCATGGACCAGATCACAACAGGCCTTCCTGCCTTCCGCTGTCCGCTGAAGTTGACTCAATTTCATGTTCGTTGCATCTATGACACTGTCTAACCATCTCATCCTTTGCTGTCCCCATCTTCTTTGACCTTCAACAGTCAAACTTGACAGTCCCAGACTACAGGGCGATAAAGAACAGGGAGAATTGAAACACAACATTCCAAGCCAAGCGGAATTCATTCAGCAGCAAGCCTCCCTCCCATCCCAACCATGGCAGCTGCATAGCTGACACTCATCAGGGCAACTAACACTGCTAATGCATCAAAATTTATATAATAAATGTTAAGTATTAAATATTAAATATCAGGATTTTTCTAATTCACAAATCAAATTCCAAGACTTAGTTCCAGCAACATCTTTGAACTTTGTTGTTGTTTAGTCGCACAGTCGAGTCTGACTCTTCGTAACCCCATGGACCACATCACGCCAGGTCCTCCTGTCTTCCGCTGTGCTCCGGAGTTTGCTTAATTTCATGTTAGTTGCATTGATAACACTGTCCAACCATCTCATCCTTTGCCGTCCCCTTCTTCTGTTACTTTCAGTCTTTCCCAGCATCAGGGTCTTCTCCAGTAAGTGCTCCCTTCTCATTTCGTGGCCAAAGCATTTGAGCTTCAGCTTCAGTATCTGGCCTTCCAGGGAAAGGTCAGGGTTGATTTCTTTTAGGATTGACTGATTTGATCTCCTTGCACTCCAAGGGACTCTCAAGAGTCTTCTCCAGCACCATAATTCAAAAGAATCTATTCTTCCGTGCTTAGTCCAACTCCCACGGCCATACATTACTACTGGGGATACCACTGCTTTGACCATACAGACTTTTGTTGGCAGAGTGATGTCTCTACTTTGTATTATGCTGTCTAGATTTGCATTCGCTTTCCTCCCAAGGAGCAGGCAACTTTTAATTTCATGGCTGCAGTCACCGTCTGCAGTGATCTTGGATCCCAGGAACATGAAGTCTGTCACTGCTTCCATGACTTCCCCTTCTATTTGCCAAGGAGTGATGGGGCCAGATGCCATGATCTTAGTTTTTTGATGTTGAGTTTCAAGCCAACTTTTGCGCTCTCCTCTTTCTCCCTCAACAAGAAGCTTTTTAGGTCCTCTCCACTTTCTGCCATTAGAGTGGTATTGTCTGCATATCTAAGGTTGTTGTTCCCAGCAATCTTAATTCCGGCATGATTCATCCAGGCCAGCATTGCACATGATGTAATCTGCATATAAATTAAATAAGCAAGGTGACAATATACATCCTTGTCGTACTCCTTTTCCTATGCTAAACCAATCAGTTGTTCCATATCGTGTTCTAACTGTCGCTTCTTGACCCTTATACAGAGATATGTGAGGTGGTCTGGTACTCCCATCTCTTTAAGGACTTGCCATATTTGTTGTGGTCCACACAGTCAAAGGCTTTAGTGTAGTCAATGAAGCAGAAGTAGATGTTTTTCTGGTACTCCCTTGCTTTCTCCATAATCCAGCGTATGTTGGCAATTTGATCTCTAGTTCCTCTACCTCTTCGAAACCCAGCTTGTACTTCTGGCAGTTCTCTATCCACGTACTGCTGAAGCCTAGCTTGTAGGATCTTGAGCATGAACTTGCCAGCATGTGAAATGACTACAATTGTGCAATAGTTTGAACATTCATTGGCATTGCCCTTCTTTGGGATTTCTAATCCTGTGGCTACTGTTGCATTTTCAAAATTTGCTGGCATATTGAGTGCAGAACTTTAACAGCATCATCTTTTAAGACTGAATAGCTCAGCTGGGATACCATCACCTCCGCTAGCTTTGTTGTTAGTAATGCTTTCTAAGGCCCATTTGACTACACACTCCAGGATGTCCGGCTCGAGGTCAGTGATCACACCATCATGGTTGTCAAGGACATTTAGGTCCATCTTGTATAGTTCTTCTGTGTATTCTTGCAATATTTTTCAAATTTCTTCTGCTTCTGTTAGATCCCTACCATTTTTGTCCTTTATCATGGCCAGCTTTGCACAGAATATTCCCTTGATTTGTCCAATATTCTCTGTCCATAGTTCTTCAGGCACTCTTTCTATCAAATCTAGTCCCTTAAACCTATTCTTCACCTCCACTGTATATTCATCAGGGATGTGATCTAGGTCAAACCTGAATGGCCTAGTGGTTTTCCCAACTTTGTTCAGTTTAAGTCTGAATTTTGCAATGAGTAGCTCATGATCAGAGCCACAGTCAGCTCCACGTTTTTATTGACTTTATAGACCTCCATCTTTGACTGCAAATGATATAGCAATCTTATTTTGGTGTTGCCCATCTGGTGATGTCCATGTGTAGAGTCACCTTAGGTTGTTGGAAGAGGGTGTTCACTATGACCAGCATGTTCTCTTGACAAAACTCTGTTAGCCTTTGCCCGGCTTCATTTCTTTCTCCAAGGCCAAACTTGTCTGTTATTCCGGTTACCTTTTGATAGCCTCCTTTAGCATTCCAGTTCCCTATGATGATAAGAACATATTTTTTTGGTGTTTGTTCTAGGAGGTGTTGTAGGTCTTCATAGATCCAGTCCACTTCAGCCCTTTCTGCTGAAGTGGACTGGTTCTATGGCATAGACTTGGATTACTGTGATGTTGAATGCTTTGCCTTGGATTCAGACCAAGATCATTCTGTTGTTTTTGAGATTGTATCGCATTACTGCCTTTCACACTCTCTTGTTGACTATAAAGGCCACACCATTTTTCCTATGGGATTTGTGGCCACAGGAGTAGATATAATGATCTTCTGAGTTAAAGTCGCCCATTCCCGTCCACTTTAGTTCACTGATTCCCAATATTCATAGATCTTACATTCCAGGTTCCTATGCAGTATTGTTCTTTGCAGCATCGGACTTTCCTTTCACCATCAGACACATCCACAACTGAGCGTCCTTTCGGCTTTGGCCCAGCTGCTTCACTCTTTCTGAGATTTCTTGTACTTGCCCTCTGCTCTTCCCCAGTAGCATACTGGACACCTTCTGACCTGCGGGGCTCATCTTCTGGTGTCATATCTTTTAGCCTTTTGTTACTGTCCATGGTGTTTTCTTGGCAAAGATACTGGAGTGGGTTGCCATTTCCTTCTCCAGTGGATCACATTTTGTCTGAGTTCTCTGCTGTGGCCTGTCCATCCTGGGTGGCCCTCCATGGCATAGCCCGCAGCCTTATCAAACCACGCAAGCCCCCTCATCACGTCAAGGTAGTGATCCATGAGAGAGATCTTTGAACTAGATTTCACCAAATCTGATTGGCTGTGAGCCTCTAGAGTTGATTAGTTTGCCCCTGAATAGAGTCAATGTTTAAACAGGATTAGTTGGTTAGTCAGCAATTAATTTGATTGCTTCACTAAAATGCAATAAGCCAATAAAACATGTCATCACAGGCCTTCTTAACAGATCATAAAATGTCACATCATTTAACGGAAGCATTTCACACAGGAGTTACAATCAAGCTACAGAATTAACAAAAACAATCAACACTCTGTATGTTCTGCAAATCTACAGGCCCACTTCAAGCATTCTGGTTTTCCTAAACAGACTGACATCACTTCTCTGCATAGTAAACAAATATTGGTCTATTTTGCCTTATGGAGGAAAATGGTCATGTTTAAAATTGTCCGCAGTTAATGGAAACATGAAATCTGTGAAATATTCAAATTAATTTCAATACTCATATTTATCTGTTAAAGTTCTAACTTCATCCTTGTATGTGAGGGCAGAGGTATCAGTCTTGAACTACCTTCTCTGATTCTTTTTGTACCTCAGCCACACAACAGAATTTATGCAATTAGTTTCTAGAATAAGAGTGCCTTCTAGTGGCCATACTCATAGCTTGCCCGTCCAGTCTTTCAAACTGTCATACAGCCCAATTAAATGCCACTGGTTCATTTTGACTACAAATCGTCTCAGGCGAGAGGCAAGACTGAGCCAGCCCCATTGCACAGTTGCACTGGTGTTGTTTTTTCCTTATCAAGTAAATGAACATTGCCCTGACTTAGATGGCGCAGGCAAGCCCAATCTCATCAGCTCTCAGAAGCCAAGCACATTGACCCTGGTTACTACTTCAATGGGAGACCACCCAGGAAGTTCAAGGTTGCTATGCAGAGGCAGGCAATGGCAAACCACCTCCAAATGAATGTCTCTTGCTTTGAAAACCCTACAGGGTCACCATAAGTTGGCTTTGACTTCATGACACTTTGAATGTGTGTGATATGTCATCAAGTCGCTTTCGCCCTATAGCAACCCTATGAACTCACACAAATGAATGTTCACCAAATACTGAAGCATCTGTAAGGACATGGCAGAACACGGTCAATAGAGATGACAGTGAGATAGACCATTCCAGATATGCATTCTCCCCTACATCTTCCAGCTTCTGGTGGCTTTAGCAGCTGAGCTTTAATGTGTTCCTGCCTGGAAAAGTGGTACAACAACAACAACAAAAATAACCAGGACAGCACAGATTACCATCCTTGAGAGATATATAGTAACTGCTAAGGCCTGATTAAACACTGAGGCTGGGACTGTCACCTGACAGAGATAATGGAGGGATACACAGTGCTGCACAAGGGGCCAAATGCAAAGCCACTGGACAAGATGGAGCCTACGGCTGCCAGCCTCCACATGGGGCCTGGAGATCTTGCCATCACAACTGACCTCCAGACTACAGAGATGATTTCCCCTGAAGAAAATGCTCTGGAGAGTAGGCTTTATGGCACTGCACCCAACTGAGGTCCCTCCCTTCCCCAAATCCTTCTCTCTCCAGGATCCACTCCCAAATCTCCAGGAATTTCCCAACCTGGAGTTGGCAACTCTCAGTGGAGCCTGAGGACTACCAAGTTGCTTATCCCTGACTTTATTAAAATAATATACTGTCACTAGAAAGAGACATGGAACCAAGAGCAAATTGGGTTGTTCTACATTTTAGCTTGTACCTCACTACCAAACCCTGCAACACTTGAGTCACCTAAGCCGTAAACCAAGCACAGCTCACAATCTGCCTCTTGGGCAAATGCAGTAAGTATTCCAGGTAATGATGGCTGTACGACTAAATCCCTGACGGCCTATCCATATAGATTTTCCCTCATGATACAAAAACCCCTCGATTATGATGGGGGGGTACAGGCTGTGGTGGTCTCCATGGGCTTGATACCGAAGCCCGTTTCAGGAGGCTGAAATGAAACACAGAGTGGAAAGGACCGCATTTGATGTTAACAGTTCTTTCACCACCCGGAACGTGGCGGTGTGTCATGGGTCCCAGGACCAGGGCGCGTGTTTGTCCAGGAGGCAGTGTAATGGCTCTGCAACGGCAGCCTTGTGAGGCAGGAAGGAATCGTAGAAGTTCAAGAGGCTGAGGAAAGCCTGAAGCTCGGCCTTGGAGGCAGGGGTAGGCGCTTGTACGATCGCCCAAATCTTGTCCTCCGTGGGGTGGATGCCCTGTGCGTCGACCATGAACTCCAGGAACGCTACACGTGGCACTCCCAGCAAGCATTTTTTTGTGCTTCACTTTGAGGCCGGCATCGTTGAATCATTGTAGGACAGTCTGCAGTTGCGCAGCGAAGGTCTCAGCGTTGGGGGCCGCGATTAAAACATCATCAAAAAAATAGTTGGACCTCAGGGATTTCTTTAAGTAAACATTCCATTAGGTTTTGGAAAATCCCCGGGGCGACACTAACCTAAATTGCAGCCACCTAACCCTGAACGCCCCCCTGTGGGTTACAATGGTTTGTGCTTCGGCAGTGGCATCATCCACCGGGAGCTGCTGATATGCCTGCGCCGAGTCCAGTTTGCAAAATATTTTTGCACCTGCTAGGGATGCGAAGACATGGCTGACGATGGGGACTGGATATGTGTGATCCTGGAGGGATTGATAGAACATTTATAGTCCGTGCATATCCGGACGTCCCTGTTAGGTTTCACCGGTGTCACGATGGGGGTTTCCCATAGGGCGTGTGGCACCGACTCCAGGATGCCTTGGTCCACCAGGCAATCCAGCTCCGCATCTATTTTAGGCCATAGGGCAAATGGGGTGCGCCTGGCCTTCATGCAGATGGGCCGTACCACGGGGTCGAGGTTGAGGGAAACCGGGGCCCCGGTGTAATGGCCAAGTGTTCCATCAATCATGGCCAGATACTAATCGCAAACATCATTAAAGTCCTGATATTGCACTTGGTTCACCCCAGTCACCCCGAACCTCAGAGGCCTGAACCATGATAGTCCTAGCAGGCTGGTAAGCCTTCCTTCTACCACCAACAAATCTAGCAGTCTGTTAAAGTCCTTGTAATTCACCCTGAAGTTGCCCCACCCCTTGATGGCCATGGGGTTTTTTGGGAAGTCCCTCAGGGTCAGGCCCATCAGTTTTTTAAGAAGAGCCCCCCCCCCCCCCCGTGGACAGAGTCTATTGAGGGTTCTGGCCAAGATGATGGAGAAGGAAGAACCTGTATCTAACTCCATCTCACATGGTGACCCTTCTATTAACAAAGTCACATGTATTTTGTTTGGGGCATCCCGGGGCAAGTTCAGTACCTGATGTTGTTGGTTGGTTGTTGTGGTGTGTAGATCTGATGATTTCTGATGAGTCGTCTGTTGTTGCTTGGCTCCGCGGGAACGGCAAGCCCGGGCGATGTGTCCTGTCTTGCCACAGGACCGGCAGGTAGCATCCCGGAAACGGCAGGAGCAGCTTTCATGCAAGTCTCCGCAGCTGGTGCACGTCAGTTGGGCACTTGCCCTCGTGGCTTGCGGTGTGGACGAAAATGGTGGTCGTGGTCCTCTGTGGTCAAGGCGGCATACCTGGAGGATGTTTTCCTCGTCCAATGCATTGGAGATAGTTGCAGCTGCCGCGTAGTGGGTGGAGGAAGCTTGGTGGTCTCGTTGGGCTTTTTTGAAAGCCGTGGCTGCTCAGAGTGCCTTGTCCAGTTTGATGTCCTCTAGGCTGACGGGCTTCCTGTGGAGCTTTGACTCTCGGATGCCCCAACTGAATGGGTTCAAAAGGGCATCCTCAATGGCGGGAAACTCACAGTCGATTGCCAGTCTGTGGATGTCGGCCATGAAGTTGGCAGCCAATTCCCCTGATTTCTGTGTGCGTGCAAAGAAGTCCACGTGCATCGCCATTTTGGACGGTCTCGGGGCGAAGTGGTCCGTGAGGGCCTTGACTAGTTCCTCATAGGTGGCGGCTTCCAGGGTTTTGGGAGTGATGAGACCCTGTACCAGGTGGATCGTGGTGACTCCGCACATGCTCAGCGGCCATGCCTTCTTTGTGGTGGTGTCATCTGTACCTTGGGTCTGGAAGAAGTACTTCAGCTGTTCAACTCATGCTTCCCATGGCTTGGGGTGAGTTGGATCGAAGATGGAGATTCCTGGAGCAGCAGCCATAACTGGAGAAGCAATGTGGGGCACGGTGAGCAGGTTCTCGGTGCGAAATACGGTGCTCGATGCGGACTCTGGAGTCCTGGGTTTCGGTGCTGGTTAGGAGTGCTCATGGGATCCCATCCTCATCGCCAGTGTAGAATACTGGATCCAGACGCGTTGTTAGTGAATCAGCTCAAAGTTTATTGAAGGCAGGAGAAAACTGAGACAACAAGCTGGACCCGGGGCCCGCTTAAATGCCGGTACAGGCCACAGACACACACATTCAACACACGTGATACGTTTATTTACAGGGCACCCATAACCATTGGTCCCTATTAGGATCCGGACTGACCGATTGGCCCATTCTAGGATCCTCTAAATCTATTGTTCTTGGTAGCAAAGCTCTGCCTGTTCGCTTGGCCACGTGCAAGCCCGACCACGTGTGCGGCCCTTAGTTGGTATACAACACAAATGCCCTACTTTACAGTTTGTATGGCACCACTAGGGGTGAGTAGCACAATTCATTCCATTCCTGCAAGCAACATTTATTGAATCTTAACATCTTAAAATTTGTTTCATTCTTTAGAATTCTTTCTTTGGACCACTCAGCCACTGGAAGTACTCATGAGGCATACTCTAGCACTAGAGCGCCCATCCTTCGAGACAGGCGCACGTCTGTGTCAAAGCCAGTCTCCCTACAACAAGGTCACTCCCTTCCATTACTTCAGGCCAAGACACTGTATCATTGGCCATGAAAAAGCACTACCCCCCACCCCACAGGTACAGAGAACAGAGTGGGAGGGAGGGTTTTTTGTCCTCTGTAAACAAGGTGAGAATTCTGAGCTAAGAACATGGAAAGTGCAAATGGAGAAAGGTACATGCAGAGAAAAAGCAAGATTACCCTTTGACCTTTTTAGACATAGAGGATGGCTACACTGTAGCCCTGTATACACACTATCTGCTGCTAAGTGGGCGTCCCAGACCAAGCAAATATGGATTCTCGTATCACTAGTGGTGATGGTGCTCGGTACTGCCAGCCATTTGTAGGTTAATTGCTTGATGGTCCATCTGCCGATGGCTCATTTAGCCACCAGCATGAAAAACAACAGCTTGCTGAGAGAGTGCACACAGCTACAGAGGAGAAGGGGGCGGGGGAAGGAAAAGAGAAATTGCATTAGGCTTTGGAGAATTAGTGCAGGCTGTCTAGTCATGTGTGCCTCCTACGGGATGCCTCCTGATGCTGGACGACAGGACTGCAAGAGAGACGGCTCGCCATGGCCAGACAGGCCAGAGCCAAGCTCAACTGAGCTGCTTTCAGACAGGGTCACCTTCCCCCTGGGCTCTGTCATGATGTTTTCTATAGGAAGCCTCTCTGCATTTGCCATATTTTTGACAAGGCTGCTTATATGCAGCCAGCTCTGATTGCCACCCTCTCCACCCTTCTGAAAAGTACTGAGAAACGTGGAGTGATTTCAGCAAGTACTTTTATTCAGCTGGAACAAGACGAAATGAGCCGGCTCACAGGCCGGTATATATGCACAGAAAACCCTTCACCAAAACACACCCACTACTTCCCTATAGGCTATATACAGTAGCCAAGAGTCCCATAGGCTCTCGGCTGCGGACCTGGCCCTCTGATAGGTGCGGGCTAGGATCCGCTTGGCTATTGTTCTATCGGAGCGAAGCTTCAGGCCTTTGCATGACCGCATGGCCCAATGGTCACGCACGTGGTCATGGCGGAGTACATTACACCCCTCCCCCCATAGTCCAGACTACCCACACACAAAGTCCTGGAGGTACGCTGGAGCCTTCCTGGTCCTTGTGGAGCGGCGGAGTTCTGGTGTGGTGGTCGAGGGTGCTGCTGGGGCCTGTGGCGGGGAGGTTGGTTGTGGTGTTGCCGGTGGCGACAGCGCAGGAGGTTCCGGGGCGAGATGGACTGGTGCCGGCGTCTCGGGTGTGGGGGGAACCGCATCGTCTGGCTCCATAAACTCCAGGTCCTCGGGGTCATTCGGGAGGACCCACCACTGTAGTTGATCGATGTGGCGGTGGAGCAGTTGGCCGTCCTCGCAGGAGACCTCATACGATCGAGGTCCTCTCACTCGTACCACTCGTGCGGGGATCCAGGGTGGCCCTTGCGCATAGTTCCTTGCGTAGACTGGATCTTCCGGAAAGAACCCCCTCGTGGCTTGGTGTGACTCCATTGTTGGTTCTTCCTCGGGGGCCCGGTCCGGGTGTAGCCGGTCCAGCCTGGAGGTCAGGCGGCGACCTAACAGGAGCTCGGCAGGGCTGCGACCTGTCTCGGTGTGGGAGGTCGTACGCTGACCAAACAGGAACGCTGCCAACTTATAGTCCCAGTCCTTGCTTTCAAACCTGCGAAGCGCTTCTTTGGTGGTGCGCACCATGCGCTCCGCCTGGCCGTTTGTAGCCCGTAATACCTTGTGAATTCCTGGAACTCGCTCGAGGTAAACGCCATCCCGTTGTCCGTTACCAGGGTATCCGGGATGCCTTGGGCGCTGAAAAGGTGCCACATCGCTCTGATGGCCGCCTTGGAGGGGGTTGACGGCA